>NW_027109183.1:553454-557752 GCF_000696795.3 Halyomorpha halys
TTTTAAATGCATTTTAATAAATGGTTCACTACTGTATTAGGTATTTGCAATGGAAAAAAATCGTATAATTATTTTTTTTGCAACTCGCGGTTAATTCTTCCTAACAAAATGTATTATTTGGGACTGTAATTAAGTATAACTAATAGAAACTTAACTAATAAAGTATAGCGAGAGGAAGGAGGTTGTTCATGGAGCTATATCAGGGAAATATTGTATTCTCAAATTGTATTATAAGGAAGTTAAAGCACGAAAAGAGTGGCATGTAGTACTGGTTTATACCCGATCACAATTAAGGATATAAACGCTGGGTGAGCCCAAGGAGGGTATATCGACCCTTGAGTCAAACCAAGGCTGATATAACAGAATTGCTTTGCTACCGGAGAGTTCATTACCTTAAAACTAAACAACCCTACCCCTCAAGCATTTCTAAAAATTTACACATACCAAAAGGATTAGTACTGAAATTATTTCCTGAAAAAAATAATTTATTACAAGATTGGATATTGAGAAACTGAAATGAATCACTTAATCACATTTCCGAATCCTAGATGTCGTATGGTAGAATCCAGAGCCCATCATTCGAGGTGCTTGAACAACTTTTTGTACAACAAAGTGGCACAACTTTAATGCGGGTGGAAAACTTTTGAAACTAGATTCCTAACATTTCCCAACCAGGGTCTCATAAAGAAATACGAGTCGTTCCTCCTAGGGGATCTAGAAAGTAAGTTAACAATAAATAACAAAAATGGATTCCAAGAATAAGTTGAAGGATTTTGTATAGACTAACAATAATGATAAGGTCATATATTATTTTATTAAATTTTTAAGGAATAGTATTCGGAATAGGAGAATTATATTCCTCAGTATTCTCAGGTTTTTGAGATCAGTTTCTACTTTAAATCTTTAACACCTCAAGGCTTCATTTTATTTTATTATTTTTTTGTATAGATTATAAAGAAAAGTGTAAAAATTACAGAAGCCTGAGGGTAATAAAAAAAAATTTAAGAGCGCATAGTAAAGAAAGTTCGAGACCACGATGGAAGGCGGTGAAATCATTTGATGAATATTCCACTCGATAATCCTCTGAAAAAAGGAATAAAAAAAAAAATAAAAAAGCCTTTGCTTACAGAGCAAACCAATTTCGTCTTTATTGGAGCGGTCAGGACCTGGTCGTAGGGAGACGAATTTTTTTAATGTAAACCTCAAACAGTGGCGTTGAATATTAACACAGCACCCTTCCACCCTGTTGAGTGTAAGTTCTTACCCCTCCCTCCCGCACTAACCTCTTTGTGGTGCCTTACCCTTAACAAAGTTGACCTCATTAATTTACTTACTTATCTCAATGCATGGAAATTCAATTAACTATTCAAACACATTAAAGTGACGTGTTTTAAGTTTGGGTCAAGGTATCAGTGAACTACACTATAATCCTTGTCCTCCGTATAATTCCTAACGGTTTCTTACTTGTATTAATTGTTAATAATATCAGTAAATATTAAATAATAAAATATCTGATTTGTTTGAACTCACAAGGCTTTCTGTGCCGGTGAGGGTGAATAAAGATATACCAAAATCATTTATTTATTCATTTATTACTGTCAACGTATCCTATATGGTCAAAACAAATATTGACTAATGTTGGTCCGATTGGTTGGGAATTTAATTATATATGAGGCAACTGAGCACCTAGAATGTTCCAGGAGATTGTATAGTTTTCGTATTTTCCAAAAACTACCTAGAAAAGAGAACATAGTTCGACATTGTCGACCCATCTAAATATAAAAATGCGTAAGTTGCACGGATTGCTTCTATTATTTTTCTATTTTTTGTGTGATTAGCAGCATTATTTGTAAAACCATGGTCATGTTTTAGTTTTAAATAAATACTCAATAAAGTAAAAGTAATATATATTGCAGTGCACTTCCTTGTGATAGTCCCAATATATTGTGATTAAATAATAGCTGTGTATGAAGAACGTTTTAAGAAGGAAGATTGTTTTACTAAACTTAACTATATAATATTAAACATCTTCTTAAAATTCTTTTTTTATCTGTAATCAATGATTGGGTTATCTGAAGCGTATTTAATCCTAATTGAAGTTATTGACACGTATTTAAACAAATAATTGCGAATAAATCCCTTAGAGGATTGAGCCTGTAAGAGGAAAGAAAGATTTATTAAGAAATTAACTGAAGGTGACAAATGGGCCGAGTATTCGGTCTCTTTAAGCCGGCCGTGCCAAGGGGAAGCACATTAATTTTATTGATTCATCGGAAGAAAGGAGCCGAATAAGGAAATTCCTTCAGCTTAGGTCATCAGGGCTAAAAATGGCGAATCAGTCGGAAAGGAAGGAGAAATAAAACCGGGATGAGAACAAGGGCCGGCCGACTGATGGACTAATAAGCCAGCCCCGACGACCCCTTCAATATTGAGTCATCTTTTCTCAATCCAAAAATATTTATCTTTCCCCTGATAGTCATTAATCACTTTTGACTCCTCTCTCGGGTAAACTTCATCTTAGGGGAAATCTTAAATTTTTCAGCTGATAAACCAACTCGAGCGGTAAACTAATTTTCTCTTAAAGAAAATTACGGATCTCAAGGAATGCGGTCATCTCCAATATATTCAGCTATTGTCTTTTCTTTAATTAATAAAGTTATAACTTATAAGTTCATCAACGGCTTCAGATCATTGCAGCAATTATCAGTCAGAAGATAACGATAATATATCCATAGCGTTAAAAATAATTAGAAAATAATATAATTTCTAATCAGTCCATTAATGAATTCTTTTAATTTTTTGCTTGAGAGTTGGAATTTAATTTAACACATAAACTTCTTTTGATCACCAAGGAGACCTCATAATTTATTTTTATTTTTATCAGTATAAAATCAAAAATTCTTGAGAAAAAGAATACAAAAAAAATTTGTTTCGAAACTGTCATATTCAATAATAAAAACTAATTTTACTAATTGTAATGCAACATTTAATCATTAATAATAATACCTAGTAAAAACACTTAATGCATTTTACTCTTAGAAACTTTATAGTTCACGCCTCAAACATAAATCGTCAATAATGGAGGCACCTTATTTTATATTCCAAACTATTATTAATTTTTTATGATTCTAATGTTCTTAATTGCCTTTTAAACGTTCATTCTGAAATTGATGTGAATATTTGTTACTGTTTGAAAATTTCGCATTTTTTAACTTTCATCAGATAAAAATAAAGACCGGCTTTCTTCTATTCTATTGTAGGTATCTCGAAATTGTGTAAGTGAAATTTACATCAACAGTGTTACTCGTAGTTAGATACTCTCATTTTCCCATATTTTAATTTTTATGGAATTAATCGGAAGTGTTATTACTTTTTCTGTGAAAATATTTTCTCAGACTTTTTCTGATTCAACCTAAATGGGGAAGAGTGACCTCAATATAATTAAATCTGGTCATGAGTCGAACCTGGGCATAGGAGTTGAACGTTCGCCATGTATCCCAACCCTTTTTGCATACAGTAAATAACTAAAAAAATACAAATTTATGAATAAATTTAAGGATAATGTATCATCCTTAGATTTCTTCTTTTAAAGGAAGTTAATTAAAAACACATGAGCTGGAAAACATGTGTACAACCCTTAATTATCGTTAATTACTTTTAAAAAAAAAAGTGTTTGTATTAAAATTAAACTAAAAACTTTCATGAAGCTGTCATTATTGCATAATGAATCCTTCCTTTTTATTTGTGTTGAGCCCTTTATTTTTATTTCTTTTGCAACTTCATTCAAAGTGAGTTTTTCATTTTTAACTCTAAGTTTCTTTTAAACTCAAAGTCGATCCTGAGAGTACTTCATTAATGAAGGCAAAGTCTTCAAACATAAGAACAGCTTTTTGTAAACTAATTGGATTTTGTTTCTTTTATTATTTTACGTCCACTCTTCAACATTCGAATTGAATAAAAAAAAACAAAAAACAATCTTTCTCAGCCATTCATCAATATTGAACATTTTCCTTTTGAAATTTTTAATTGCCCGTAACATATTTCAAGTTCTAGAATTTAGTCTTTGCCATTAAACCTTAGGTACTCAGCATGTTTAGAGAACAGTCAAGACTGTTACGTGTCAATTTGACCCGGACATATATTTAAATTTTTTTAATTGGCGTATTTAAGATTTTTAATTATTATTTATGTTAATGTGCTAAGAAAAATTGTGGTTAAATCTAATTTAATAAGAGCCTATAAAAAAAAATTCAAGAACATGTCTATCTGAGCACTGATAAGAATAGTTTTGGATTTAT
>NW_027109183.1:558829-560765 GCF_000696795.3 Halyomorpha halys
AAGCGAATATAGATATCTCATTTATGTTATAAATGACAGAAAACTATTATTTTTATTTAATAATGAGCCTTAATTCAAAATAAATATATCTAAAGCAAATTATTTCAATTAGTAAACACGATTCGATTATGAATCCCTGTCTACATCCGTCACTCCCGCAAAGACCAAAAAAGAAACCATAAAACGGACAAGCAGCTGGCGCAGTAAGGAAATACCCCCTCACAGCGACCAAAGACTATTCATAAAGAAGATTGCTTGTAAAGGAAGTCTTGATTTTATCGAGTATTATGGCTTCTCTTTGGCCCACCCGTATAGAGGCGGTCATGTTGATCGATCATTGAAAACATAAGCTAAAGTGGCTAGTTCAGATCAGCGAAAAATTATTCAATATTTTAATATACAGAAACTAAAAGAAAAAAAAAGTTCGTTGATTGACCGTGCGTAACAGATAAAAGGAAGATGGTCCGGGTGCCATAAAAAAAAAACTTAAATAGTAATTAAATAATTTAATGTAAGCCTAAGTTTCGTCCCACTTTGCAGAGCTACATCGGGGCTAAAAAAGATACCAACAACCAAAAGAAATTTTAAAATACTGTATTTTTATATTTCTTTTTTATCTACTTTTTTATTTGTTTATTTTATTTTCATTAATTGTCTAATACTTTTTTTTTTTAATTCTTGTTTATTTATATTTTTCATCGTACATCTTATTTTTTTCTTTAATTTACTTTGTTTATTTTTATGTAAATTTACTGATATTTTAAATCATATTTAACCACACCTTAGTTTAATTTTATTTCATGTTATCTATTCTCTTATTTTGTTACTTTATTTTAGTTGTTTGTATCTTTTTTAGCACTAACGAAGCCCTCCAAAGGGAAGCAACGTTGGCTCACATAGAATAGTTAAATAATTATTTGTTTTTTTTTTTTTTTACTACACCCATCTTCCATTTACATGTCTTTCATTGTGGTTTGCTTATTGCTTTCCTCCAAAATTTGAATTTCTTAATTTTCAACGATGAAAGAACCCTCAAGTCAATTGTAACCAAACATACATATTTCCACAAAGTCAGTTCATTTATACAAACGCGTAAAAAAATATTACGCATACACGTTGTTCCTTTATACATATTGATTTCCTTCCTCTATAAATTGATTTTTTTTTTTAACAGACTGATTTTTTTTTTACAGTTTTTGACGAGTTTTATGCAAACGGTGTGGAAAATCTTTCAACCAAAACACTTAATTTTCCATACGAAGCTGTCATAACAATTGAGGAATCATCATCATGACAGGTATAGAGATATCTACCTAGATACGTTATACGTAAGTTTCTGTAGTTGGGTGCCTCACTATAAATGCCCAACACCTGTAATCTAAAACTTTAGGAATTTTCATAGGATTTCTGTAGAATCAAAACATTGGCATGTGATTAACACCTATAGTGGGACAACCTTGCACTTACATACATATAATAACTCAGAAGGTACAAAAGGAGAAAATTAGAAAGGCCGATGCCTTAAGGAAATGTAGCAGATGATCACGAAATCTTATTCATAATTTTTGTATATAGATGCATTCCTGTTGTTGTTGTTTTTTTTTAATTTAAGAAATAAGTATTTAATTATAATCAATAGACATTTTATATCAGGGAGTTCTAAAAAATTATAGAGACTTATTCAAATTGATCAATTTTTATTTTAATCAAAAAAATGTACTCACTAAAGAGGGTCTTTGAACAGGGAAAAATGTAGAAAGAACATTCTTACCTGAAAAAAATATACAATCAATTGTTATAATCATCAAAGGTTTTTTCCTCCTTGCAGTTTACATTATTTGTTAAAAAAATAAAGAAAATATTACACTGTTTCTAATTATAAAATAAAGTGATTAATTTTAAAGCAAAAAGTTGGAAGAAGAAAAAACTGGTGGGG
>NW_027109183.1:561917-566489 GCF_000696795.3 Halyomorpha halys
CGAGCGAAGACTAATTTGATGACTGTGTCATGGCACTTGTCTAGTTCTGAACTCCTATTCGCAAGATACAGGTAGTTCGAGCCTGCGTTAGCTGTAAATGATTTCCATTAGAAAAAAAAGTTCAGTTCGATTTTAGGTTTCCAGAAGAGGACCGGGGGTCATAAGCAGACAACAATGAGCAGCTTTAGAAAGGCCGCCATATCTTTTACCCCGGCGAAGGAAACCCCACCTTATCAACCACCCCAACCCTACTTTCCCGTGCCTTTTCCTTCATATCTTTTCCCTCCATTTATTTTTTATCATTTGCACGGCGGTGAGAGGGTGTATAAGATGATAATAACACGCTAAGTCTTCTCTCATTCGTCGCCATGTATGCTTTTACACTCTTTGACAGAGGATTCTCGGATATTAAAAACTTTTCCATCTCCTTTACTAGTCAGTCTTGTCTTTAAACATGCCTTTTACGACATATAAAAAAATATTCTGTGTGATTATATTCCTTAAAAATTATCAAATAAAATCTACAAGTTTTTAGCTAACTGGAATAGCAATAATAATATAATAGTAATATAGTCAATGAAATTATTTCCGGTTTTTCTGCAGACACTTTTTTTTAAAAACAAATAATTAATTTTCTTTAGTTATCAAAATCATCTTCAATGAAACTGAAGTTTGAGGAAAATTGTACTGAAAACATGCCCAACCATCACATTAAAATATTATGTTGCATTATTTGTGATTTACATTTTTTTAAGGATTTATTTTTATTGTTTCTAAAATTATTATTAAATATACAAAAATAGTTTTTGATTTATAATAATATATAATATGGCGCATTATTTTGTATATAACTAAATAAAATATAATATTGTGTCTATATTAATGAAATTAGGTTGTTGTTAATTTTTAATAACAATTAAAAGTTGTTTTCTTTGCTTCAATTGATCTCTGCACTTAAGCTTTTAATTTTTAACATATATTTTATATTGGAAACTCAATAACGATTAAATGACAATTTAACATAATATTTTAACTTTTAAGTACAAGCGGATTTCACCTAATGGAGTTTTGGTTCTATATTACCTGGAAATCGAATCAATGTACTAAGAAATTGAAATTTACAAGAAAAATATCATTTTGAGAAATTATCATATTTAACAGATCAGAAAAAGGGGATGCATTGAAAAAATTAAATTAGTGATGAAGTTAAAATCTATCACGGTTTATTATTTTACGTCAAATTTATTAAAGTCAACTTTTATCATGCTCCCCGTAGGTCCGGGATCAAATTTATTCACTTATTTAATTTATTATCAATTGCTCCCTCTTATGAATGCGCTAAAATATTTTTCTGTATACGCCTTGTTTTTCAAATGATCATTAACCTTAAGCTATGGTGCACCTCTTCAAAACTACAAAAACTCCAGAGCTACCAGAACTGGAACCTTCGGCAGATCGTTCGAGGCACCACACTGCGGAGGGTCAGGAACAGTGCCATCCACCAAGAACTTCAGCTTCCCTCTGTTCCGGAGTTAGGCCGACGGTATATCAAGTTCTTTAATGGGCTGAAGGCCTGTGCAAACCCACTGTTCCAGGACATAGTCCCTCCATCAAGACCTGGGAGGTGGTAAGGCACTGCCCACTTAGTCGACGTGTTCGCCGAAGGAAGGAGTTTAGTCACTGTCTAAACTGAATCAATCATCACTAGTAGAGAGGTCCCTTTCCACTCGTGACAACGCAGACGGCGAGTAAGCGCTACAGTACTCCCTTCCACACAACGCATCTCAGAACCTACCTTAAAATACTCTTCAAGTAAAGAAAGGACTTTTGTATATAATATGGATACATATGATGTTTAAAATAATAAAATTTAGAAGGGTGAAAAAAAAAATTAAAACTGATTTCCATAATCCTCTTTTATGTTAGGATCTTGTCTCATTTATATGAGACACGAGAAATACAAGAATAACGCAAGATATTGTTTAACTAGCTAATTGTTGGTTTATTATTACTACTACAATCAATTATTAACGTTATTGAAATGCTATATAAACATGTTAAATCATGTGGAATAATTACCAAATAGGCAGGAAGGCAGATTATAGGCAAGTAATGCTAACTAGTTTCTGAACCAACGGATTAAATCAATATGTGTCCAATATATTGGAGCAAATACCTAGTATTGATTATCTTCTCTAACACCAATGGTTATAGCATCTTAATAATATTTGTTTAAAATCAACTTCTAATACAATCGAAATAAAAAATAAAGTCACTGATGTAAATCAGCCTAATTATTTTTTTTAATGCAATCTGTTTAAAAGTCAAGGATTATAACAACAAAAATATTGTAAATAATCTGAGAGAGGATATTTCTGAACGAATAAGATATGTATTAAGTTTAATATATTCTACCGGTCATAAGTTTAAGATCACCACAATTTTTTGAGATAATTATTATTCAGTTTCGGGATGAATATAATGAAACAATGTTAATTAAAACATAGTTTTAAAAAAATTAACTCGTAAGATGGAATATAAACGAGCCCACTTTCATTTTTTATTTACCCATTTAAACATCTGATGCAGAGTGTGTATCACACATCATTCTATTACTATGAAAATTCGTATTTTAATGTTCATGAAGGTGAAAATAAGGAATTTAAACTCTTTTCTTGACTCAAGTTGATTACCAATAAAATAACAGTTAAAATATAATATAAAGCCGTGTACACATGAATAAGATCGGGCGGTTACGGCTTTGCCGAACCGAACTCAATGAGTCTATATTTTATGTTATTAACATTTTAACAGAACAGTTTATTTTTTCATGTAAATACAATTAATTGTACTACAGAGGTTAGACAGAAGTTTTTTTACAAATTCATCATGTTAAACTATTTCAATGAGGATAAGTCTTAATCTTAGCAAATATCAGATATCATTTAGTGTTACATTAACATGCCGATTTTAATCAAAGCTAGGCTGTTCACACACAAACCATTTTGCGAAACTTTGACTCACGGGACTTCCAAACAAGTATTTTCGTCAAAAACTGGAATTCAAAAATTTGCACGACCGCAATACATCCCCATACTATATATTCCATGAATCGGTAAGAGAAAGTAAAAAGGAATAAAAGTCCTTAGACCTTTCAACTATTCACTTTCAATAGTTTCCTTGCCAAAATGTGTTTATAAAATATGAATTAATTAATAGCTAGAATCTATGAACGTATTTAATGATTTTTTTTTTTAGATTTTCTTAATTGGGGCTAACTAATTGACAACATAATGTAGAAAAAATGTTGAGTGATTCATTGTATTTACAATCAACAATGATATTTTCAAGTACGATTTCGTAATATTTATTTGTCATAATTGTACTTTTTATTTATGTTATTTAATCATTTTTAACCGGAAACAGTACAGTAAACAGAATTATTTCAAAGAATAAATCTCTAAAAGTACTTAGTTTGAATAAGAAACAAAAAGTAAAAATAAAATAAGTTTACACAACAAACATTATAAAAAAAAAAAAAAGAAAAGAAAAGAAAATTTAGATATAAAAGTAAGAAATGCTGAAAAAAATAATCAACATCGATAGATGGAATGTCATAAATTCAATCACTGAGAAGGGATCTCCAAGAAGGATTTTCCAAAGGCAAAGTAGAAATACCGGTAATGGAAAACTGCTCCTTGACAGCATAAAAAATTGTTCTTTCCTCTGATGTTTAAAACGGAAAAAATCTTCAAATATATAAAATATACGCAATATTACTTCTAAAACAAGATCCTTTAATAATAAATATATTTAAATTATAATACGTCATGGCAAATTTAACAGATATACTGATTAAAAAAGAAATTTCTTATCATATTTTAGTAAAATAATCAGAGAAATTTTAGTTAGAGAAAGTTAAAAACCAATTAATAATCTAATGGTTAATCTTTTTATTAATTAAATGATTTATTATATTTCAATTGTTAATATTGATTATTAATTTATTGTTTTATTATATAACTGTTAGACGTTCAAATAGTACAAGAGCCGGGAAGAAAGAAGGCAGTTATCTCACCCCAATTCTTGATTACTTTAAAGAAAGCTAGGTACAATTACTAGTCAAAACTGATGAGTCTGCCGAGTATAGGTAGGGGGAATAAAAAATGGCGGCAGTTTAAAAACCTCAAACAAACATTAATTTTTCATTCGGAGTTCTATATCATTAAAATGACCAAAATACTAGAAAATCTAAAAGAACATTATTTAAATAAAAGTAAATTTGCTGAAATATTAGTCCTAATAGAGCTATTTAGTTCAATCAGTAGTTACTTAATTTATTTTGAGAAATCTATATCTCAGGAACTATGTGACGTATAGATGTCTATTAGCACTCAAATTAAAGCTAGTTTAATGTACTATACCTTCCTAGAAATATTAGTTTTCATGGTATTTCCTAAAATAAATTGATTTATAGTTGTTCGGACAATAAGTTTGATTTATGGAAAACTTCAGAAACCTTAGGACGTACAGATATCGGTCAGCACATATTTTATTATCATTTAATTTATA
>NW_027109183.1:566539-568083 GCF_000696795.3 Halyomorpha halys
ATCTTTAAACATAGTACAGAAATGTTCTCTGATTTCTATTACCAAAAGAAAGATAAAACATAATACTAGACAATAAAGAAAAAATGTATTATAACCCATACTGTATCAAAATACAGTATAAAAAAATGAAACTTTGATATCCTGCATTTTAAGCGAATCTTTAATCGATCTACAGCTTAAGAATTACAAATATTTTGAAAATATTTCATGGATTCTTTTATAGACCATGAAATACTTCATCAGACATTCCGCTTTGTTCTCGATGATTTTATAACACACGTTTAATGAAATACAAGAAGATCCCATACAAACATTCAGTACAACCCATCCCAAACAACCCCTGTTCATGTTCTCCTATTTATAAATGTCATATATAATATTTTATATAATGAATGAAAAAAGTTCTTCTTCAAATACTTTTTTGTAGATTTCCTACAATCTTTTTTCAATGAGAAAGACATTAGATAAATTGTTAAAGACACAGTAGGGAGGAGAAGATAAATAAGAAAGAGGATATTAAAGGGACAAGGTAGAGAAGGAGGAGTCAACCCTACAGATTAAAGGAAAACTCTCAGGCTGTGTGACCCCTGGGCGTGACATAGTCCGCATATCGAGCAGAGCGCTGGACCTGTCAGCGCAAAATATTGGCTTACAATTCACCTCCGGATAATCTCTCTTGTATATGAAAAATATAAATATCCGAAACGAAAATTGCTTAAAAATGAGGTTGAAGGACAGAGCTTAGAAAAATGTTATTCAGATCAGTATTTTTAAATGCTTAGGAAATTTTATTTTTTTAAATGGGAATAATCTTTACATTCCAGAAACATATTGTTACATAAAGAAAGTAAATAAATATGATTAAATCTAATAAATTTGATTTATTTACTTTATTTAAAACTATAATAACTAATATTACTATATATTATCGAATTATTTTTCTTATCTTAATTATTACTATGATATCAGCATATATTATCTAGTCTAGAAATTAATATTATTAAAAATATATATAATTTTAAGGCAAAAATTAAGATAGCTGTAAGATTACCTTTAAAAAAATTAAAAGATTTAAATAATTAACAATTACAAAAAAAAAATTCAATTCTCATTTCAAGATTTATATCAGAAAAAAACTAGAATAACAAAAAATGTTTGACCAATTGAAATACGAACTGCAAACTTTATAAAAATTAATAGATAAGTTTCATATCTATTAATAACTAAGCTTTTTTTTTTTGCTTTTTTTTCGTACCCTCCATTATAATAAGGAAATTTGGAATTAAGGTACAAGGAATATGCTTAATTATTAGAAGATTTTAGTAATAATTAAGCAAAAGAGAGTTCCTTTTTTATACTACGCTATTAGTTTTGACATCATTAGTTATTGCAGGATAAAACCTACATTACCAGAAATATTTTGACTTATAATTATCAATTGACAACATTCTACATATTAAATCTAAATTTAGTACTAGTTACCTTATATTTTTTTAAATTACTCTACTTATTACAAAACATTAAAATGGCTATTCTATAAAACT
>NW_027109183.1:569394-569805 GCF_000696795.3 Halyomorpha halys
TACAAAAAAAAAATTCAATTCTCATTTCAAGATTTATATTAGAAAAAAAACTAGAAGAACAAAATATTTTTGAAAACCAAATGAAATACGAACTTAAAATATGAACTGCAAACTTCGATAAGTTTCATATCTGTTAATCATTAAGCAAAAGAGAGTTTCTTTTTTATACTTCGCATTAGTTTTGACATCATTCTTTATTGCGGGATAAAACCTACATCCTCAGAAATATTTTGACTTATAATTATCAATTGACAACATTCTACAAATTAAATCTAAATTTAGTACTAGTTACCTTATAATTTTTAAAATTACTCTACTTATTACATAACATTAAAATGGCTATTCTATAAAACTGCTAAGTATTTTTGACATAACAGATACTGATTAAAAAAGAAATTTCTTATCATATTT
>NW_027109183.1:570892-597163 GCF_000696795.3 Halyomorpha halys
GTTCCTCAATTATCCTCTCCTAAATAGCTTGTTGCAGTACATTATTAGCTGATTCAACCCACACCTTACCATAATTACAACATACGAAAATATTTACAATCGGATCCTGCTTACCTGCATTACAAACACATTAAACTATTATATAATTGAAACTAAACAATGCTAATTTACAAACACACTAAGCAACACATAGACCCCTTCCTAAATACAGATAATACATATAACTGTTCATCAACAAAAGTAATATTTATAACAAACGAAATTTAAAATTAAAATTAAATTAAAGTGATTTGAAACACAAAAAAATACAAGTAAATTAAGTTATGTCCATAAAATGAATTATTAAAACTGGAAAACGGAAACTCATAAAGATGACTTTTCGTATAAAATGGAATGCTGAATATTTAACTCAATCCCAGGAGATGCTCACAGCTCTGCAGGTCCGAAAAAGAAATGGGAAAGGGCAAAGAGATGAATCAGAATTCTAAAGCGGTATTCAATAATAAATTCATTTCTACCTCATGAGAAATCTATCAAGATGAATTGGGTGGGGGTAACAAATATATCGGTTTCTATCAAGGAAGTTTGGCGGTGGTGATCTGAGTTCTTAGAAAATAAGGCGAAGAGCAACTTACGTTTAACTTCTACAACTGAGTTTACACCCCCCTGCTCCGTAATTATAATGAAGATAGGGGCTCAAGCGGGTGTGAAACCTCCTTTTATTATTTACAGAGGGGTAAGGTTCGGAAAGGAGTGGGGGTAGCTCAGTGGGTAAGGAAATGGACTCCAGTCTTCCGGAGGCTGATTCCTATCCGGTAGAAGTAGCTAAGGTTAAAATGAATTCTGAGATAAACAAAAACTCTAATAAGTTAGTAACTGATTCAGTTACAAGTGATAAATGTAAAACCTAAAAATTAATTTGTTAACATACGATATGATGCAATATTATATGTAATGAGAAGGTTGTATTAATAGTTATATTGTTTATATAATTATTGTAATAATAATATAGAGAACTACACATAATATAATACAACTAGTTCACCTCTGCGAGACCTCTCGCGTCATATGTTTTCTTTTCCTTCGAGAAAGAATGAAACATATGATTGTTATCCACTGGCAACCATGGCGCTGTGGAGGCTAACCTTAGAATGGGGTTTTACCCCTGCCAAATGCGTGCGCTATCTCAAAAGCGGTTCATTTTCATTCTATAGATATAGTAATTCATATAAATTCCTAATATGATCTCTACATGAAAAACCTGCCAGGATATTATTTAATTTATTTTTTTTATTTGCTCCCCACCTGGGCCCTGTTTCGTAATAAAGTACAAACTAATACTATTAAGCTTATACTTTGTGTTTGGTACAATTACACTGAGTTATACAATTCTGCCAGATAATTTTTTACTTTTAAGCTCATTCATTATCAATAATAGTCGTCCCCATCATGAAATAAAATTTATTAGTGCTTGTACTTTATAGTTTGTGTACTTTTATTTATGGAATAATAATGTTAGGTTTCATTATGAAACAGGCCTTTTCTGACATACAGGAGAGGAGAGGTTTATCTACAGGTAACCAGCATATTCTAGCTACAACATGAAGGTCAAATTTTAATCCTGGGAGCTCCAACGAAATATAAGTCTACATTCCTCGCCACACCAAATTTGTACTGCAGTATTGACCTACCAACCGTGTTGATAACACGGTTTTAGGTTAAGTTAAGGTTAGCTCTCCTGTTGTTATCCAAGCGGGGACCCTCCCCGCTCAACATAGTTTAAATGCGCACACAGCCCCATCGTTTCAGCACACATAGTACATACCTGCAACACCCCTTTAAGTACCCATGGGTAGAAAAAGGAAGGAAACTTCAACTAGCATCTTTTGTACTATTTATTATTTATTTTTTCAATTTGGAGGGTACGAAAAAAACAAAAAACACCGAATTTGTACAGCAGGCTCAACGTTGCTGTGGTACTGCATGCGTCGGCGCGGAACTTACTGTATTTCAAAAACAACATTGCTGATATGATTAAGATTGGTCTCCTTACGTATGTGCAATAATACCAGTTTTCTAATGTAGTTTAAAGGTTAATAAGTGTATATATGTATATTATTAAGCTGAAGGCAAGGTTTATAGAAACCAGTAGTTGATTTGCGGCCAAACCAATGCCGACCCCTGAGCCAGCAGTTTCAAATTTACGTCATTTGGCCCCTTTTCAAGAAGGCCCGGTTTTATGACGTCTGAGGGGTTATAAGGACGAGGGGCTTGAAACTGATTATCTCTTCACATCATGCGCCACTAAATGCTCCCTTACAAGCCCTATAAGCCGGCTTGCCAAACTCCCTTCGTTTTTTCAGAGAATTTATTTCAAGTTTTATCTAAAAAAAACCGCATAGCGCATAATGGCCTCCGTTGTACAATGTATATCTTGAACTAATTAGCAGGAATAACACTGCCGTAGAATACGATTTGATTCGAAACCTCCTTTTGGATGAGAAATAAAAAAAAAAATATATATTATTACAAAGATGAATAAATTATATTATTTTTTAATTTAGATTATATTATCCAGCATGAGGGAATAGATTATTTTAACTATACATGAATCAAAACTAATACATATTATTTTTATCATTTGTTGTACAATTAATTGTTTTCCAATATCATAGTTTCAATAAGAGCATATTTCTGATTAGAATTGGTCTCGACAAAGAAATAGCATTTTATATTCCTTTAAAAAAAAATCTGTGGCTTATACTAGGTCGGAAGTCATAAAATGAAAAAAAATTTCAAATAATCTGGTGGAAATCAAAACCGAATGAGTAGTAAAACCTAATATACAATTTATTAAGGAAAAACTAAGAATCAGTTAAAATCAACATGATATATATTATACAAATATCTCACACCCAATAAGATAGAAAACCAAAGGATAAAAATAAAAATTATACCTCAAGTTCAAATGAGACATAATTTTTTTTCAATTAAAAATTATTTTGGCGAATAAATATTTCTAATTTCTTTCTTAATTTGGTAAATTTTCAAATGATCGAAATATTTTACTAATATTACTACTATAAAATAATAGTACTAATATTAGCGTTATTAAATTAATAACGAATTCACGTCACAATTTCTATCATACGTGATTACTAAGTTACCGATATTGTCATGCTTAGTCAGAACGAACTATTGGTACAAACATTCATGCATGATTCTATCTGAGTACCGCCTTTGATAATCCATTAATAAAGTTTAGGTAAATATCTCCAAATAACTAACAATTCGCCAAATGTTTCCGATAATGGTGAACTGTAAATCACGTTTAGGAATGCGCCTTTACACATACCAAACGCCTCCTAACTTATAATACGACAATATAGCAACATCCCAACTCCATCAAACTTGGTTAGCATTCGGTCTTGTGCTTCTCACGATCTTGACACACAGTTAACGACTTCGTTGCTAAGTTGTTCAAACTTTCTTCCTACTTCCTGCACGTAATTTAAATGCGAAATTAGTAATGGAAACTTTCCTACTAATTAAAAATTTAAGGAAATTACATCATTAGTTAATTTGTACAATTATATTAAAAATTTGAAATTTAATCCTCTTCAAAATAATATGAACCAATGAATAAAAAAACACCCTGGATAGATGTTATAATCAAATAAAAAATGTATAGTTCATATTCATTAGCAATTTAAAAATACGGAAAGAATACCTTTTTTTTTAACATTAATTTTTTCTTAGGAAGTAATAAATAAAATATTATATATAATGGCTGCTACAATAATTGGCTTTATTGAGTTTCTAAATAAGGACTATAAATATAATATTATGAAAAAAACAATGTTTTAACTCTAATCAGTCGCTAGCTTTTTATACGCGATCCTCACTAGGTTGTAGGTGCTTCCAGTAAAAATACAAAAAAAAAAAAATTCAGCACTGTAATAATAACATTTTGTTAGAAATTATTTATTTTACACATATATGAGATTCAAATAATTATTTATTTAGAAAAGGCAGTGTAATAACTGGAGATGTCAATTGCTCTGTTATGGATACTTAACTAATAAGCAGTTCTGCCGATCTTTCCAACAAAAAAGTACCCGCTCAGCAATGTAATAGTTACAGTAATGTCGCATTGGGTTAGGTATAATCAGTAATAGTACAAGTAAAGTCAGTGAAGTAATTACCACGTTTATCTGTCGTATGTATAACCTTGATAATGAACTGTCGCAACATGTCAACCATACGATGTAAGTGGTATGTACCACCAGAACCATGTAAGTGTAATTACGATAGGCGGAAAAATATTGTTCTTATATATTTGCCCCAAAACTTAAAATTCTATCAGCCACAGGCTCCAAAAACAAATTAACCTCAGATCCCAAAAATAAATCCACCACAAACCCCAAAAACAAATTTACCCAAGAACTTAAAATTAGTTAGCTTCGACATGTTTCGTTTTTTCACCTCCCATGTGACATATGACCGCAGCGACAATGTACTGTTGGAACGTGGCAGGGTGGAATTGGTTAATTAGCTAATTTAATTTATATAGTTTTTGAAGCGCATTAAATAAAAATTAAAGAGATTGGCCAACGGGATTGGATAAAAAAAATGTATACCTTCATTATATCACCCTCGAAATTTGACACTTCAAATTTTAAAAATATTTGTCTTACCGATTGTGGATTAATACTTACATTATAAAATTTGAGGAGATTATAATATGTTAGGATAATCTCTAATAGAATAAAATAATTAGTGATCAGTCATTTTTAGCAGATAATGTTCATTTCAATTAGTTATAAGTAGTTTGCATGGCAACTTGTTAGTTACATAGCATAGCTAAAATAGTTTTTAGTTATCCGACTAACCGTTGATTTAGCTATAAAAATTAGCATTAACTAACAGATAATAACTAAATTATAAATCGCAACTAATCGGATATCATTTAATTAAAAATTTGCTATTTAATGTCCAACTCTAGATACGTTATATATCTTAATTATAACATTTAAAGTTTTAGTCCTGTTCAAGTACTAAATATGGCCTAATTCACTTGGTTGAAATATTGGATGTTATTTAAAATATCGATTTTTTATTTTTCTGTAATTAAAAAACCGTATTACCACCAATAAAAAAATATTCATTGATATTTTGAATATGTTCCTTCGTAATCAATAATAAAGTTACACTTGAAGATTTGGTAGAAATAGTATTATATTTCAGATAGAAATTGTAATAGATTTTAAATATTATATCTTAGTGTTATTGAGAATTGTATTATTTCAAGTACACATAAAAAATCAAGAAGACACTACGCTATGGACACCGGAAGGTTTAGGGCGTGTGACACATGGCCCAGCGATTGCAAGATGGGAAGTCGTCCACGATAAAGTTTTAAGTGAAAACGACAAGGTTATATAGGCAAGTAGGCCATTTTCGGGGCAATTACGTCATAAAATGGAATATATAGCCGCGGGAGGCAGCTTGCGGGGAAGCTTAAGACAGTGTATCGGTGCCGTTGTAGCCTGCATTAACAGCCACCTCCAATCCATTATGAAAGGAAGCTGCTATATTCCCCTTACTCCTTCAACAATGCTTGACGCCAGTGATTCACAACCACTGAGCCACTAAGGCAGTGATTATAGAGCCAGTGGAAATTATTTGTTTTCTTATCTTTCTTGTTGGAGGAATGCGTTCAATAGAGAGGGAGAGCTTCTTTTTTTTCTTTGAGAAAAGAGAGGCCAAAAAGGCAGATTTTATGATGAACTCCTGGAGTTATGGAGTTATTATGGGTATGGCAGAAGAATCGAACGAAATCACCGGCTAACTTCTGTTTCAGTTTAAACTATAACCAACCCCATTATGAGCCAATAAACCTGATAACCTAAGCTCCGAGGGCGTGGTCAACTCCCATTTTTTCTGGCTTCACTTTCCCATTAAGAGGATATTGCCTCCCTACATTTCTTCATCAATTAATGCTAGATTGAGTAAAATATTTATTTATTATTTAGACAGATGAGATAGCAACGTTTTACCGTTGTTGAGAAGTTTCGCTATAAAATTCCTTTAATTTATTTTATTGTTAGTTACGTCTTGTAAGTAGAAGAAATCATAAACTTATCCAATAAATATATGAATAAGAAAGAAACTACAGGCGAAATCTACTATTTCAGGAGGACGGGGCAAACTAGATAATATTTAAAGCATATTTCTGATAAAATAAGATCTAGAAAAATTATAAAATGTCCAAACGTTGGAATGATCAAATCAGCCGATGAGTTGAGGGCAGTCAAAGAGCAGTCTTCAGGGAGACAGGAGTCAAAGACCGATTGGAGCGAGTAGGCGGAAGTCACACATCGCAGGGATTCAGTATAGGCTGCCGGCGAGCTGGGCTTAATTTTTCAGTCAGTCCCCACCAGGAACTGATAGAGATACATAATACAAATATATAGAATACATAATATAAATACATAGAATAAAAATCATTATAACGTGTACGGGGAGCCGTACACGGCATATGATAACTCTACAGCTTCCTTTCGAAATTCTAAGGAAATAAGAAGTAAAGGTATATATGTATTTTTACACATTGGTAGATATAGAGGAATAAGTCCGATTCATTATAGTTTTTGCATATTATTTATAAATATATATGTTTGGTTTAATCTGAATAAGTATTTCTTCAGATTAAATTCATGTAATCTATAAAATAAAAGGATTTTAAAAAAACACGAGAAAATTAGGAAAATAAACAGAACAAATATGTAATTCTTAGCTTTATTTAAATAATTTTTATTTGATTGATGATTTGATATAAAATAATACAGTGAAATATTTACTATTGGTCTAGGGATTTATCCTTGTTTTATTCGTTTACTTTAATAACTTTTCACATACAAAAATTTATTTTATTTTTTAAAACAAATAATAGAAAAAACGAAATGCAATATTATCTGAAATATAAAATTATCACAGACTATATGACTTATTTGGTGAAATGATGAGTATATTATTAATATAAGTTAAGTTCATATATGTTTATATAGTGGTGGGTCTGGTTGTTTTATTATAATTATCTATTTCGAAAACTTATACCACTTCTTAAATAGTCAAATTAAAAACAATTTTAATTTAATAATTTTTTGAACAAATTTCTATGAATTATCATGTATAATCAAAAACAAATTAAATCGGATTGAAGTAGAAAATAAGCTGTCATAAGTTTGTAAACTTCAACTATTTCATGGAGGAGCGGAAATTCCCTGGTATATGTTTTCCCCTGGGGTCATTCGGCCCTAATGGGATCCAGTATTCCACCTAACTGCGGTGATCGTTCCCCAATAACACATCTTCTGCATAAGAAAGCAGCTGGAAATTACATATCGGTTCAACCTACTTTTCTTATTCAGAGTTTTCCTAAGGCTTGATCGATAACGACTTTTCCCTCAAATAAAATTAACATAATCTACATATTTTTATTTATTCACAATAACAGCGCATTCTCAACTAGAGAACTTAGGTAATTTGTTAACTCTCCCGTGTTAATATAACTTTCCTACATCATCTACAGGAACATCCCGTCTCATAGACCGGTATGGATTTTTTTCTAAGACAGTTGCCAAAATTACTGTTTCTGATAAAAACTTTATAAAAAATATTTATACTACTACATTATACCTTTTTTAATTGATTTATCCCTCCATTTTTAAAATTATTAACATAAAAGCCTTATTCTACAAACAGCAAATAATGTCAAGGAAGTTTAAAAAAAAAACCCTTCAATACTTATAGTAAAAAAAAATAAAAAAATTGCCTGAATGTAATAATTTAGCACAAAAATACAATGTTTTTAATATATATATATTTATTCTCTTTTCGGACGTATCGGAGATGCTGTATCATTCCCTCTCTTCGGCATTATGGAGTTCACTGTTGATTTTAACAGTAAATCTACAATTTTTTTTTTGTTGTATTAAAAAATTAAAATTTGAACCGCTACAACCCTCGAAGGGTCAGGGGTTCAGTACTTTGTCAGAGAGTACTGTTACTAGACAAACGATTGTGCAAGGTTGTGTGAGGTGATTTGGTCAGAATCACACTCTACCGCCAGATTTTTACCCAATGAAGGGTACACAATTTAAGAGGCCGGGTGAACCCATGCAGAACTGGATGACAGCGAGGATTATAGGAAGCTGTTGGAGGAGGATTAAGACGAGGAGGATCAGACCTTAAACCGATTTTAATAACCATAAAAAATTTGTTTCATGACACACCTCATAAACTGACGTTTTTTTGTAATCCATAATTTATTCTTGTCTTTTTGACATGTAAATTAATCTAAACTAATATAATAATGTTATTTCTATGGCTTGGAGGAACAACAGCCAGCATGCATTTTTAGAAGTATTTGGATATGGTTATTTAATTGAACTTTTTTATTTTAAATGTTACTGAACTATATACCACAACAACCACATTATATATATATACATATATATCGTTAATCCATCAATAATATTCTTTAAATCGGATTTGAAATTTATCATACTGATGAAAAAGAAATTTAAATAATCGAGACAAACAATAGAATTATAACAATATTTTTATGATCTACCAATGTTGATTAGTATTATAAATTAATGAATAAGAATTTCAATGAAAATCAAATGAACAATTATTTAATATTAAAGAAATATTAATTATTTTAACCTAGAATAAATATTATTATTTGTAAATGATTGTCACACCGCACGTAAAATATTTGCTATGGATCAACGGGTGGAAATTTATGCGAAGGGAGAACTTGACAATGGGTCGTACTCCTTATCAGCCAGGCCGATAGCGGTTATGATGATATATGGATCGGAGGCCTCTTGAAACCAGACATGTTTCTTCCTAACCCGAGTCTAGAAAGTTATACCCGTAGATCAGCATAAGAACTATAAAGTACTATAAAAAACTCTATGTGAAACTCTAAGCTCCTCCTTTATGGCTAAGATCAGGAATAAATGGTGTTTCTAACCGAGCTCGTGACTGTTATGATAACGATTATATCTATAAACTTCCTTACTTTACTAATATGATTCATATTATATATAAATATAAGAAGATGGTGAGGGTTGCGGTAAAAAAAGAACAAATAGTTTATAACTATTTTAATGTCCGACGTTTCACCCCACTTTGCAGGGCTTCATCAGGGCTAAAAAGATACAAAAAAACTGAGAATATTACAACAATTAGATAGAATAAGGTAATTTAAACTAGGATAAATATTATGTAAAAATAAAGTGATAAGAAATTACATATAAATAAAAGGAAGGAAGACATAAAATAGTATCAATAACAAATAAAAATAAACTTGAATAAACAATGATAAGAATAAAAAATAAGCAACAATGGCAAGAGTAAAATTTTTAAAAAATACGTAAAATATACAGTACAGGAGATGTACATAAAACCAAAACAATACGGGAAAAAGAAAAAAAAATAAGAAGAAGAAAGTAGAGATTAAATAAACGTCTTGAAAGAGTAAATATAAATAAAAATATTAAATGAGCAAAGAACAAATCAGGACCAACCTACCTGTTCAAAGCGAAAGGTTGAACATAAGGCGAAAATGAAGCGGAAGCGTGGAGGAGATGGCCAGCCGTTTAACGGCTATATTTCTATTTCAAATACGTTGCGTATAAAGGAAGTAGTCATAAAGATATGACGAAAAATGAAAAATAATAAGAGAAAGATACAGAAATATGATAATAGTATAAGCTAAATTTTCTAATTTAGGAATAACTAAGTAAAATTAAAATGATAAATATCGTTACTAATAATACGAGTATATACTGAAGAAAATATAGTTAGGGTAGTTAGTACAATATAGGATATAATAACAATGATTGTACAAGAAGTAACTAATAATAAGTAAAAGTAAATAAAGAGTATTAAAAAAAAAATTATATATATATATAAGACAAATAATTAGACAATACTAACAACTGTAGTTTTTATATATCGTGAAAATAATAATTTATCTACACTGATAATAGTAATAGTAAAGGTAACAGGAGTAATATGAATAATATAAAATAAAATAAGGTAATATAAAAATCGGAAGTGACAGTTTACAAAATAAAATAAAAGTACAAAGTGAGATGTAATAAGAAATACATAAAAAGATTTAAAATAACTAATAAAGTATAGAAATAAATGAAAAATTGTGATAGAATGTTAACAATATAGGTGATGATAATGATAAGTGAAATAAGTTAATAGAAACATGTGTAGTAAAAGTTTACAAAAAAAAAAAAAAGTAAATGTGAAAGTAATAAAACATAGATGAATAAATATAAGTGAATGCAGCGATAAATTATATAAGTGATAGAGAGATAACAAACAAGTGAAAAACAAAAGTATAATAGAAATTTTTTTTATTCATATTTTTGATTCATATTATAAATTAATATTATCATTGCCTGATTAGATCAAGACCTGAGAAGTCTGATAATAGTGGCTCAATCACAGACCCAGTTATTTGACACGATCAATTTGAATTTCCTCAACACTGGCGAGCGGCCAAATCTCCTAACCGACTCCCTGAATTCCTCTACTTCTATTTATACACTTACTTTGGGTGATGACTGAACGCTTAGCCTGTCTTAAATATCGTTATATCTTATGTCAGTGTATGTTAAAAGAACTCGATTGATATTAACATACTAATATAACGAAAATGATTCAAAGAAAAATAAGTATATTGCTCAATAGAAGACCTGCATGCTAAGAACATTAGATATGGAATTCTAATCCATTCTACCATTCAAATTAGAGAAAAGAGTGAGCTCTGCTTCTGAAGCCTAGTGAGATGAGGTTTTCTCCATTAGATTCGTTGAGTTCTACGGGTACTTGGTTTACAAAAATCTGTTAGGGATACAATAAATCTGGTACAATCACTTGCGTTTTATTACAGAGAAAGGGTAGGAAAAAATAAAAATATAGGTATTTGTATTACAAAGTATAGCCAAATAAAAAATTCCTACAGTAAACAATATCACAAATCGTAGCAATAACGCGTTGACATTCGACCGAACTGAACATACTGCACTGAAAACAGAACTGGACTATCGACCAACATAAAACGATTCATTTGCCAACGACTTCAAGATTCAACGAAACTCACACTGAAACATCAACAGACAAATGCAGGATTTTTTTGAATGTTGATACTCCTTACAATTCGAGGATAGTGCTAAAAAGTTGTTGGCTGAGAGATCTTATTCCTTAAGTAATCAATGTAACTGAGTCAAGTCAGGGAACGCGTCTGTAGATTGCTATCCTTCCTCATTTCATTATTATCTTTATGTTTCAAGTCAAACAATTCTCTGATTACCAATAGATTCCATACATGAGGTGATTAATATTTGGAGCCTAACTAGGAGTTCATTCGTGGCATTTGCCAATGCCCCTTCCTCGATACGACTTTTAATTTTTTTTATATCATATTCGTGCACCAATGATGGAATTCATATTCGTTGTGAAATATGGTAAGTTGACAACTAATAACTAAAAGTACGAGATAAGTTGGCGCCCAAGTGGGCAGTCATTGTTAATTGTAGTACAACGCTTTCAATCTCTTAAGAGAATGCTGATTGAAGGGTCAAAAACGTCAGGAAGCACTTACTGATTTGATAAAATGAAATATTTGTTATGGTTACAACAAAAAAAATTATTGAAACAACCCTCCACCTATCAGAAAACTAATGCAACTGAAAGGTAATGCAATCTAATTTTGTATAGGCTTATTGATAAGTTTAATGCCTAAATGGATCCAATTCATCCCAAATATCTACCAATGACTCAAGCCATTGGGGATAAAAACTAGAAAGACATTGGAGTTAGACAAGGGACAACTAGGCAATTGAACGCCCCATAACGTCCCATTGGCCACCCACTTTCGATAGCACTGAGTTATTGCTAGTTCAATGAATCATATTGCCTGATTAGCTAGCTCACTCCTAATGACTAAGGGCCCAGTATGGTACTAGCCTCGATCGGCTTACTGTATCCTAACGCTATTGGCCACTTTAGTAGAATTTATTGAAAATTGGCGCAGAGAATTGCGTAAATTATAACGCGACAGCTCAATATATATGAATAAATATTAATTCTTAATGCAAAAACAACCATTAACAATTGAGCAATGATCGGTTGCCATATTGCCATAATTATACATTTGATTGATTTGATTCATACGCAAGATTGTACTTTTAAGTCACTGGATAGTAATAAATAGTTATGTTCACAATATAATTGGTTAACGCATCTGAAGAAACTTACGGAAAGCTTCAGAATGTTTGATCCGATATTATTTGATGATTCGGTCAGCCTAAAAAGACTTGAGAAATATCTTGTAAGGCTACAGGAAGTTGGTCAAGAGAGAATATCTCGTTTTTACGGGAATCGAACTTCAATCCGTGGCATGGTAGGGTTTTTCTCGAAAAGGATATTCCCTAGAGCTACCAAATGATCAGCTGCCCTATAGCATAGAGAACAATTGTCCAATGGAAACTTTTAACGAAATATGTAATCAAATTTAATGTCGGATTACACAAATATTAAATATTGTTTAATTTATTCTTTATTTGTGTCAACCATATTATAGTGCATGCTCCTACAATTTTCCTTTTTTTTTTTTTTTTCATTCCCCCTCTTTTACCTATTATTTGATTCTTTACTGTTTTATCAATTTACAGCATTATTTAAGCCTTATATTTTTAATTTCACCCTTTATCAGCACAATATTTAAAACCACAAAGTAACTATCCGTAGAACCCAGCTTAATCTGGGCATAGTGTAAGGTGTCCTTAGGACAACCAGGCTAAACGTCCCACTAAACATTCATTGCATAAAACATAGATAATGCTGATCGATTTATTGAAAAAATCGATAGAGATTTGCTACATTGTTGAAAAACAGAATTGATGAAGTACATAAAGACTAATTTAAGCGGGGAAAAGAACAAAAAAGCATAGAATGAATTGTTAGGATGATTAATCGGAAGGGTTGATTGAAATGGAACTATCAAACGAAATCGAAGAGAGGGGAAGTTATAATTATCGCTTAACAATGCCAAGGTATTTAATTAATGTGAAAGAAAAATTGATGTAAAAACGGAACAAGAGTTTAAAAAAAAACATTAAATATATTGCAGACAAAGAATACATTAAGGTTAAATTTAAGTTATATATTATATTTCATTTTGACGAATAATATTTGGCGTTCTATCACTGAGTAGATTCTCCACATGTTTGTATGATGTCACTATGTCACCTACAGCAAATTTACTTGTTGTATATATTTTTATACAATTGTAAATAACAATAAATAAATAATATAAAAAAAATAATAATGTCAATGATCTTTTTGGTTTCGAACATTACAAATATGTAATTAAGCGTTTCATCACACTGATCAAAACATGGATAAAACATCAATGATCAAAAATATTATTTAGAAAAGAAAACTCTTCGTAAATCCTTAGAACGAACGTGATAGATATTTTAGTTAGACGTATATTTCAAAGTTCCCTAACCCAGAAAACTACTGCCTCCATTTGTTTAGGAACCTCTAAGAATCCTTCAACAAACATTATAATTGCAAATAAAAATTAATCCGAGGATTAAAATTCTTATTTATTTTGGTAAGTACAAGAAATACGACATCTACTTCCTACCTATGGTCAAATAAAGAATTTACACCAAACATTCCACTCAAGGCCAATGTATTTATTTTATTTACTTAAACTGAAAAAACAATACTATTTTTATGAAAGGAATATGGTCCGGGTGCGGTCAAAAAAACTCAAATAGTAGAAATATACTATTTTAATGAGCCAACGTTTCGCCCCACGTTGCAGGGCTTCTTCAGGGCTAAAAAAAGATACAAACACATGGTTACATAAGGAAAACAAAAACATAAGTGTAAAATAACAGGGGTATAAAATGTAAAAAAGTAAGATATAATAAGAAGGTAGTAAATAGTAAATGTAAAGGGTAATAGTAACAAATAGATAACAAAAGAAATATTAAAGAAAATACAAATAAAGAGATGTAAAAAGAAAAAAGAATAGAAATCAAATGATGAGACAGAATGCATACCTATTTTGACGTCAGTCAAAACAAAAATGACCGTTGGTAATGGGAGGAGTGGGGACGGCAGTAGTGCCACAATAACGAAAATAATTTGTAAAGTAAACATGATAGAACAGTATTTAAATTAGGTGAACAATAAATGGAAATATACATTAAGTACATACATTAAGTATATTTCCATTTATTGTTCACCTAATTTAAATACTGTTCTATCATGTTTACTTCACAAATTATTTTCGTTATTGTGGCACTACTGCCGTCCCCACTCCTCCCATTACCAACGGTCATTTTTGTTTTGACTGCCGTCAAAATAGGTATGCATTCTGTCTCATCATTTGATTTGTATTCTTTTTTCTTTTTACATCTCTTTATTTGTATTTTCTTTAATATTTCTTTTGTTATCTATTTGTTACTATTACCCTTTACATTCACTATTTACTACCTTTAATTTTTCTTATTATATCTTACTTTTTTACATTTTATACCCCTGTTATTATACACTTATGTTTTTGTTTTCCTTATGTAACTATGTATTTGTATCTTTTTTTAGCCCTGAAGAAGCCCTGCAACGTGGGGCGAAACGTTGGCTCATTAAAATAGTATATTTCTACTATTTGAGTTTTTTTGACCGCACCCGGACCATATTCCTTTCATCTTTACACACGGTCAATCAATAATCTTCCAATACTATTTTTAACAAACAATAGATACATTCCTAATTCTTATTCTTAAACCTACAGAATGAACTATCTTTTCGAATCGATTGTAGATGTAGTAAATGTTCTATTGGAGATTTAGGGGTCAATAACCTGACAAAGAGTAAATTAGTGATTTAGTGAAGGTTAATATATAATAACCTGACAAAGAGTAAATTAAGGATTTAGTGAAGGTCAATATATAATAACCTGACAAAGAGTAAATTAGGGATTCAGTGAAGGTTAATATATAATAACCTAACAATGAGTGAATTAGGGATTTAGTGAAGGTCAATATATAATAACCTGACAAAGAGTAAATTAGGGATTCAGTGAAGGTTAATATATAATAACCTAACAAGGAGTGAATTAGGGATTTAGTGAAGGTTAATATAATTGCCCTGAAGGAGGGTCTGATATCAATATGGGAAATTAAATAATTCAAAAAAATTGCATCCATTGTTTGTTGGGTAGTCTCACTAGAGAACATGATGGATTTGGACCAGAATTGTCGGTTCAAGAGGTATAATTATAACCTCATCTCTCAAACAAATTTTAATAACATCATCTCACCTGATTTTTCCAGGCAGTGTATAGTACAGAAGCTGTAGTGGGATTTTACTAGCTCTGAGTTTTAAAGGTCAAGTGATGCTCAAATTCATCAATACAAGAACGAATCTCGAATGGTAAAAGCTCCTCCAGTTTAAACCGAAATAGGGCTCGTTACACATTCTTAGGAGGCCATTATATTAAGCATTAAACTGAATAAAATAAAGTCATATAACGCTAAGTTTCTCATTAACCTATTTTGATAGCCGGTTTACTTTTTTATTTAATATCATATAACAATAAATGAATTACCACCGTGAAACTCGAATTGACATCAATTGAATTGACATGGCACTCACTTCAATATCCATTCTTTTCAGACACATATATTGCAAATTAATTGCATAGGACTGATTGGGAAGAAAGATTATAGTTTCCAGTGACAGATGATAGACGTGTGTCCATCTTTTAAGGAGCCCAAAGTAGTTATAGATTAAGTAGAAATTCGATATTTTCTTTGCACTTTAATTTTCTAGCACTTTCTTTGCACTTTGCAATTTTCTTGCGCAAAGGATCCCAGTTGCAAATAAGTTCAATTTTAATGGTAAACAGAAAATGAAGAAAGTTTGTCAAACAAATGGATAAGATAACATACCATCGTTCACATAAGATCGTTTTACTATTGCACGAGGATTCCCTTTAAGTTACTTTTCGAAATGAAAATTTAATGTTGAACTGTACAGGAGAGACAATAGAATATTACCCAACATAACTGGAGGATGTAGTTAGCTAAACCTTATTATCAAATAATCAAATATTACTAAACTACTACTTGCCAACCTTATTTAACTATAAAACCATTCCTGATTAACCAGAATAACGTAAAGTTATGCAATCTAAATATTCAAATATGTATAAGTAAAAGTAAAAACTGACTATTACCACAGCAACCATAGAAACACGGAAGCATATATTTAAATTCAGTTTATTTGTGCGTCAGCCACTATAAGCTTCTGCGATCTAATATGTAAAAAAAAAATTGTAGAACTTTGGCGTTTAACGGTATATCATAAATCTAAATAAACATGCTCGATACCGTATAAAAATAATTAAAAACTGGTCGAATATTTCTCCCTTTTTTTCTAATTGCTTAGTTTTCTGATTCTTTTACCGCTTTTATGCATTAACTTTCATGGCGATGAAAAGAGATGCTAAATAATTTCTAACAAACCAGAATAAACATATTGAAAGGGAAGTTAATTTGTAAATTCAGTATTTTAGCCCAAATAGACTACATATTTCAATGAGAATTAAATCTAACTCAGATTAAAGGACATTTATGTGATGAGCTTATCACATATTATAAAATCATTAGAGCAATTTTCAATAAAAAAATAAAATCGATTATATAAAGTGGGACTTCCAGTAAGCCAGTTTTATCGAAAACGAGAGAATTTCGTCGGAATTAGTAATTAGAACTTATGAGATCGCTAAGTGTATGTCCGTTGAATATTCCGATTAGAAAATTGATCAAAATCGCAATGCTTACCTTATTATATAATTGATATTGAGGTAAATAAAATTAAAAATAATAAATCTTTTTAATAAACAAAAAATGAAATTTGAAAATTATAGTAACGGTATATTTAAAATATTTTTGAAAATATTATTATAGCAATTAATATTGCAACCAAAATATTTTTCATGTAAGTTGTAAAGTATGTCAAAGTTTTTAATCTTTAACTGTCGATGTGGTATAATGTCATGATATTATTATTTACGATTTTTAAGCCCAAATTTAAACGGCTTTAGATCATTTCTCGAATGAATTACTCCTGAATATTTATGCAGATGATTATTATATATAAAAAATAATTATATATGTTTTAATTTAGCAATTAATCAAGACCAGTTTAAACAAGCCCTCAGATAATATGAAATCACGTTTTTGGAAATATTATCTTGACATATTTATATTTTCAATCCCTGAAACAGATTTCTATACAACCGTTGCTCGTGTAATTATGAATATTTCCATGGAGAAAGAGATAGCTGAGGTGTTGCTTCCAAACCTGAAGCTGTAAATATTGAAGAGAATGAGAGCGAAGGTTAGAAGGAGAGGCACATTAATTCTACGGCGCTACTGGAGCCTCGGATGATGGGCATTTTCCGCTATTTTGGATTCATACCGCACCAAACCCTAATATCCAGTTCAATTCCACGGCGACAACTCATTAGAATTTCTGATCTTTACAAGCCGACTTCATTTTTTCCCAATCCCTCCTTTCTAACGCTGTCCCGCTTCTTAGTAAGGCCCGGTTCAAGGAAAGAGAAGAGATGAAAAAGAAAAGGAAAAAAAAAAGGAAGAAAAGAAAAAAGGAAAGAAAATGGACTACTATTATTGCCACCAATGGGGAATTTGTACCATCCATTTGAATATAAAAATGTTTTCTTTGTCAGCGAGGCTATTATCATAATAATTGGGAGCAATTATAGTAACAAAGGGCATGGAATAAATTTTGTCGAATAAGGGGGAACTCGATAAAGTATTCCAACAAAACGGTTCACGATCTCTTAATTCGTTAATTTCTTAATCAAGGGTTTGAATAATTTAGCTATAATCATTTCATTTCAAGTTTATAAAACAGGACTCTTTAAATTTTGAAGTATTCCTTGTACCACTTCTTATTAACTTTTTAGGATATCAGTTGTAATTATAATAAGCTAATCAAATACAAGGTGAGTAATTGATTATGACATAATGTGAATTAAGATTGTGACTTCAATTATTATTTTAAAAAATATTTTTATGATTAAATAATAGTTATAAAAAAATACAAGAAGGTAATAAGGAATATATTATTAACCATTATACCAAAAATAATGTGCCGAGTTTTTCTCCCAAACCAATACAGGTTCAGGTACTCATTTTATAGAGTCCGTGTGTGCCCCGGTATTTGGAAAAAAAAAATTGGGCAAAAACTAGGACTCTAATCCTGTCCAGGATATGAGTCCTAACAGTTATCTCATGAGGTAACGCATTCCAAATTTTTATTAGCATACATTTACACATTCATTAACATTTAAAGGCATCCCAGTATTGTTTTTCAATTATTCTAATGCAGTCTCAGAATAACCCTGTAACAAAATTATCCGATAAAATTATCCTCGGGGAACTGAAAAATATAAACATGGAGGTCAACACAGATAAAATGAAGGGATTGATTTTCTCATTTTAAAAAGGGAAGAGAAAACACTCATGAAAGTTTAAACCATAAACAAATTATGAGAATGAAAATTTAAATATAATTCAATACAAAAATAAATAATCCAAACGAGTAGCCTACCTGAGTACAATTATTCAGGGACATCTAAGATCATTAGTGCACTTCAATAAGAAAATGAATGCAGCAAGACTAAAACCATATCAGCTACATAATTTATTATATATGCAATAAATCTATTCCTGTTTATTTACTAGGCGCATTGTTTTCCAATAATTGTATAATGGAGTATTACGAAAGACAGTAGAAGGAACATAGGTGAAGGCTATACTACATGAAAAATAAAAACTTCCAAGAAGCAAGATGTTTTACCTGAAAAAGGTAATAAATTTTATGTAAACAATATGACAAGTCCCTCATTCAGATGTCTTTCATATTCAGGAGTGCTTAAAGGTTTTCAAAAGATATTTAACAATTAAATATTAGTTTTAGTACATAAGATTGATAAATAAAAAAAGGTGAGCCTCACCACCAAGTTACAAATATTGAATAAGCAGAATAGATATTTAATTTTCCTAAATAGATGTTACATCTTCTTAAAGATGCAAATCTTCAAGATAAGGAGAAATTACATAAAATCAGAGGCTTTAAAAAAAGAATATACAAATAAGTTACTATATTAATACAAATATAATCTTATACACAAAAAATCTACCATAAATTATAAAAAAATATGCCATAAATAACTGCATAGTCTGTTATCGAACATACGTTGTTTTACGGTATAGAATACATAATGCGCCGGCTAAAATCAGGATTATTCCTTAAACGCTCATTATAAACCAAACTCACCATTAAACGTACGATGTAACTTTTCGTATTTTAATATAAAGTATCCTTTGAATTTGGTACACATAACATGCCACCTAAATATCAATTTGCGACACTAATAGTTTAAATTATTTTTAATTTCACTTTTACTGGGATGTAATTGTTCGTTAAAACATACCAACCAGAAGTAAAACTTTATATAATCGATTTCACACAGTTTTTAAATTTTCTCAACTAAATCAGCTAGGTCTTATTCTCACTCTGCCTTTAATTTTGTTTATTTTAAATAAATAACTAGTTCGCACTGTTAGTATTATTAAAAAATGGGAATATGAAATATTAAATAATATGATGAAAAATTAAGGAGAAATAGAGACCGGAGTTCGAATCGGATAAAGCCGAAGACTATCGATTTCTTCTGAATTCATACATAGCTTCGTTATCATTTGTTTAATGGTTGTATCTTGAATAAAATGAAGTTTTTCCCACCTCGAGAAACCCTATGCGAAACCTTATACGAATTTTTTTAGCAACCAAAAGTTTCTTTCTTTCATTATGGCTTAAATGCCGAATTTTTAGGTAACAAATTCTTACCTCTTACAGAAAATGAAATATTAAATTTTTTACTATCCCAACGTAACTATGTTGTTGACTCTGTAAGGGCCCTGATTGCGGATGAAGACGTTAGAAACACAAGACTGTGGGCGTGGCTGAGTGGGCGGCCGGCTACTCAGTGATTTAGCACTCGCTGGCTATTCGGCCATTACTAGCCTCTATTAGCTTGGCCACGCGATTCCTAGTTCCATTGTCTATCTGCCTGCAATACTAGGCCTTAACCTCAGGCAGTTAGCCGCTTACTGCGACTGTTTTATTACTCTTAACAGGAGTAACAGAACAGGACTTGAATGTTTAATAAGGTTAATAGAATAGTGGTTCTGGAATATTTCTACTTAGGAAGGTCACGAGGCCATCTTATTTCCAACTATCCAGAAGGTTTATCAGGCATTGAACAGGAAGCAAGATTAGAAACAAGTGGGTTTGGGTAGTTAGGGAGTATCCTGTTCTAGTCAAACCTGAAACATAAGGAACATAGAGGTCCTTACGGATTATTTTATTTTTGACGAAGTAAGTAGTATCATGAATTTTATGAAGGAGTTTGGATAGTAAGTATTGTACCCGAGAGGAATTTATATAGTTTTATTAGAGTACCAAGGCTCAACTCCGTCTAAATAGGCCATATTTTGGTCATGTAAATGAGACTTTTGTAATTAATTGCAGAAGTTTGTAAAGTTAGCCTAGTAAGTGTTGTAATAGTGGGAATCGGCGAGCTGTTTCTTGTCTTCTCAGTCTTGTATGTGGCTACCAAGTTAGTGGTTTGTCCAGATGTAGTCCATGGTAGTGGATCTGTTCAGCAGCGATGAGCGAAGTACTATAACCTAGTGGGTTGGAAATTCATTTCATGTTACACCACGTATCTTAAGTTGTGTCTGTTTATTATTTTAATTTTAATTAAATCTTGTGAATAAGAAGTATTTCTTCCTTGTTTTAATTTTTTTATTTTATTTCCTTGAAACCAATACATATATATAATCAATGTTAATAGATTAGGCATCTTCTTGGAACAGAGGTAAGAGAGTAATGACTTAGTTTACAAGTACCCTTTTACCCTGGAAAAGATAACCTGGTTTCAGGAAAATATTTCATCTAACATCCAAAAATATGTTATTGTTAACATTATAAGACTAATAAGGAGAACACAAAATGTAATTTTAAAATATATAATTATCAGGTAATTGTTTTGAAATTTAAAAAAGGCATCGTGATATATTTATTAATTGTTGCATGCATAGGATGAATTTGAGAATTTGTTGTAGATACCGGGGTGACAACCCTGAAACGTTGTTATTGATTTTAATTAAATAAAATTAAAACAAGGAAGAGTACTTATTACTCACAAGATCTAATTACTAATGAAACTCATCCAATATAACATACAACATTACATTTATTCATCCATATAACTTTTCATTTTTGTTTTCTCAAAGTGCGACCTGAATGGTTTAATATCTCTATTACATACTTTATGGAAAACAATTAACTTTTTTTTTATTCAAGTTTTTTTTTCAAAATATAAATTAATTAATTAAATATAAAAAAGGGCAAATGTCCTTTATAAAATTATGTTATTAATTGGTAGAGCACAAAAAAAAAATTATAAAGATTGTATATTGCATACAAAATTTGTACTTTTATTTTTTTAAACGTAAAAATTAACAATTTTTACAACCTAAGTCCTTATTGTGAATCTTTTGGTAATAATCAAGCTCTTTTTTGTTCTCACTAAGGTAATCTAACCCGATTATAGTTTTTTTTTTCTTTCCTTCCCCGTCACTCACCTCATAATATCATGTAATACGACCTAAGCCGGTAAATCTGGAACAGATACCTCTGAATCCATCCGCTGGATAAAAAGCCATAGTTCCTTCCTGGCTTGTGTAAAAGTTTAATGAAGCTAATAGAGGAAGTATAAAAAGCGAAACGTGATGCGCGGGGCCTAACAGGATTAAGCGGTAGGGCGATAACTGATGATAGGAGGTGGGGCTCAAATGAAGCGACTGATTGGACTGGTCTGTTATTGTCGGCCACGTGTGGGGTAGGCTCTATTCCTTTAGGCACCAATAATACGCCCGTATTAGGGCATTACCCAACCTCTGTCGTAAAATAAATTACGTATCTAGGGGTCGATTGTCTGTTATATCTGAATGGGTTTATTCGAGAGAGGGTCAACAAATGTAATTGGTTAATGTCATGTAAATGATGTCTCATACAAAAAAAAACACTCAGGACAAGAAATATTACAATCGTATATAAAAAAAAAATAAAATAATTTATAGAATATTGGTAAACTATTTAAAATAAATAAATATTATAGAAATAAATAAAAATCCAGATTTTAATCATGACCTGATTGTTAATCCTCTAATTAACAGAGCAAGACTTAAAAATAACGAAAAGAATATGTAAATAACTACACAATTAAAAGAAAAACAAACTGATAACACATTAATAAAAAAAAAAATCAAATAGCATCTGTAAAAACAATAATATAATTGGACATAATGCATTTAATAAAATAAAACTGATTAAATAATAATAAAATAGTTTATATACAATATAAAGCAAATTAAATTTAAGTAAAAATACAGTACATATATATTGGCAGTTATATAAGTCAAACAGTTCTGAACCAACATTTTTTATATGTATATATTTTTTATTTATGAGTAATAACACAATTTGGCTCAATAACACAACAAGAGGCAGAAGTTTAAAGTTTAAGTGTTAAGCATTTTAAATATTCATTCTTAATATATTTACATAAAAAAAAATAATGAAAACAAACTGTAAATCATAACTATTGTACTCACAAAATTAATATAATACAAAATTAATACAAAATTTACAAATATGAATTTAAAAGCATAAATATGATTCCATATAATAAAATAAAACTGATTAAATAATAATAAAATAATTTATATACAGTATAAAGAAAATTAAGTTAATTAAAAATAGAATAAATACATATTGGCACTTTATAAGTCTAACGTTTCAAGTTCAACATTTTTTTAACATAATATACGTCAGACGGCTCCTATTCATTAATCTTTTTTTTTATCTGGATTATCTCTGTACGAAGTTTGGTGAGTCAATTCTTAAAAAAATTTTCTTTTGAGGTTAATGACTTCCAATTTAATGAAATTTCTTTATTAAAATTATCACTACATGGTACAACGTTTCGAGACCACTGTCCCATATTCATGCACCTTAAACCTCATAATTTCTTCTAAGAAATCATGTCACGATTTGTGCATCTTCACCACTCCTTAGCACAGCCATCACTAATGAGTGAGTTATTTAGAGTGGAAAATTAAAACATCTAAAGATTTTGCTATATGATGTTTGTACAACTTTTCAATACTTTTAAGGTTTGGAAAGGAAAAAAAAATCCTCTGTGAAATACACTTCTTAACCAAGACTCATATAATCCTTGTTTTACAATCCTGCAAAAATTCTTTTGTCAAAATTTGTACTTTTCGCCAGAGAAGTAAGTTTCTAGCTCGCAACACGCCTATTGTGCTTCCTAAAAAAATTGTTTTGATTTACAATCATTAACCTTAGAACCTTTTTACGAGGAGTAACTTGTGATATGTTTATTTATGATAATTATGTTTATTCATTATAATGGTGTTTTATAAAATGAAAATAATCAAACAACGAAAATTATCACAGTACAATTTACTATTTCTTGATTCTTTGAATTTGATATAATTATAGATAATAAAATTTAATAATAAAAAATGGAATTAGGTTATTATCAATTTATGATCAAATGTTATTTATAATTTAATTATGCACATAACAAAAAAATTATTTCTAAGACATACTTCCTACATGTCTATGTATGAATATGATTCCGTATGAATGAAAATGATTCCGATCGGTCAAGAGAAAAACTTGCTATTAGATGGCGCCCATAATAATAATAATTTTCAGTTAACTGAAAACTTATTAAATAGTCTTTCACTAAATTAGTAATTTGTAATTTCACCGCAATAAAACTTTTAAACTAAAACAGACCGCTTTCTCTACCAATTACCGTGCAAATACTATTAGTGCAGTCATGTATGTGATGAAATTGGACCAGGATCCTTGATTAGAATAATTGCTAATTGAATAATTGACTTGATTAAGCATGCTGATTTCGTATTGGTTAATAAACTTGTAGTATATTTACTATGTTTATTCGCAAATGTAACATAAATTACATTGCTACATAGCAAACACTGCTGTATTGGCTCCTAGCTTCCATCTGAATAATAACGATTGTAAATAGTTTTTAACATCATTGTTTTCTGGCTCTCAGTAGCGATAGATCTTGACAAAAGTGGTATCAAAAAACAAGAAAAATAGAGAACTAACGAATTTCGATTCTTAAATTTTTACTAGAACTTTCATAAAAGTTATTAAAAAATTTATGAGATTACAAAACTTCATCTGTAGTAGACGACTGATATAGTCCAGACTTAATACCAAGTTGAGCCCTGTTTTAAAGCCCAAAAGTATACCGTTTTTGAAATATCGTACGAAATAAAGCATGGTTTTTGAAATAGTTTTTAACAGCATTATTTATCTAGCTCTCAGGATCAATGGATTTTGACGAATGAGGTATCAAAAAACAAGAAATTTCATAGAAGAGTAACGAATCATAATTTCAATTCTTAAATTTTTACTAGAACTTATTTTTACTAGAAGTTATTAAAAAAGTTTAAAAAAAAGTCCAAAAATAAACTGTCTTTCAAATATCGTACGAAATAGCCATGGGTCAAACCTCATTTGAGGGTAGTCTCATTGTAGGCCCAACCAAGGTTAGCTTCCATAGCGCCATTGTTTCCACTAAAATTTCGTCAGCCCTCTAAAACATCCGTTTATGTGCGGCCAAGCTGTCTCTGGTAGTACAATTCAGTTTTAATAAACGTTCAGGAATAGCAGAATATTAACCGTAAAACTGAAGTGATATTTCTAAACTATGTTTGTAAGACATTCCTATTAACCTCAACGAAGAACCTAAGCGCCGTGAGCATGACTTTCTTTAAAGGAGAGTACCGATATGCCACTCCTTTAGTATATTATATATTAACCAATGTATGTGAATTATGTATTAATTAGTGTATTATTATATAAAAAGCCATAATACATAATTTTTAAACGTTCGTATAAAAATCATCCAACTAATTCGAGATTATCGCCTCTATGCAAATATATTAATCAAATGCATTAATCCTACATAAACATTTATTAAATACACATTTACTTAATTAGATGAAATAGTGAACTGTAACATTTATGTTGCATTAATCTATTTTCTAAATTATCAACCACTACAAAATCACAGCCAAATGTTCACAAACTATTTAACGCGCTTAAGTGCTGTTGTCAACGTAATCTGCAGATTCAGTACCGTGCAGTGTCATATGACAGACACTCAATTCCATATACGGTAATTATATATTTAGTAATTTTGCAGTTTGGCCAACACACCATAGTGATATCATTACTTTATTGTAAAACACATCAAAAGAGCCGTGTTAAAATGAGCAATTTAAATAATTCACACCCTACAATTTAATAGTGCTTCTATATTTAGTTTATAATTCAATCTTTAATAAATCTATTACTTGTGAACTTAGTAAAATAATAGAGTTTAAGCTATTTTTTTAATAATGAGAATTTATAATTATCGAAAATAAGTTGACATTAGTTTCGAAAATTAAGTTTATTATTTTTTATAATTTAAATTTTATAAAATAATTAACGCATTTACCCTTCGTCGTAAACCCATGACCTCATGCCCAATAGTATCCTTTAATAATACCCCACTTATTCCTATCGAAGAGATTCGTTACTTAAACTACATCTCGACAAACGACTGACGTGGAATCCTCATACAAGACTGAAAAGACAGGAAACTGCTCGTCGATATCGACTATTACAACATTTACTAGACAAACAGTCTAAAATGCCAATCCATTACAAAAGACTGATCTACATGATTATTATAAGGGCTATCTGGACAAACGGAGTTGAGCTTTGGGGCTCCACTAAACCAACAAATTCCTCCAGAATCCAATCCTTACAGTCCAAAATCCTTCGTAAAATCCTTAATGATCCTTACTTTGTCACAAATCAAATCATTCATCATGTGATATGTATGAGAGGTACCAGCTGGGGTTTTTTTAACTT
>NW_027109183.1:597843-598655 GCF_000696795.3 Halyomorpha halys
ATATTAGAATGGGTAAATAAAAAATACTATAAAATATTAATGAATTGATAAACTTAATACATGAGTCCATAAACGTTGTTGAACACCGTTATTATCATCAATTAATCATAAATCCAAAAAAAACATCTATACGTTTGATAACTTAAAAAGCAATAATAATAGGAATATTACTAATCGGCGTTGATAATAAAGTTTCCTTACTATCGATAAGTGCCAAAACAAGTACTTTCAGACGAAAGCAGAACAATATATTAGGGTTTTCTATGATTACGGACCACAGTGTCAATAACAAACCGGACAGTCTTAATAGACCAAAAGGCGCGAAGATCTGTTATTAATATTGCTGTCACTACCAATATTACATAACAATATCAATAAAACAAAGCGGAAAAGATCAGTAAATATTATTTATTACTATTATACTAATATTATACTATTACTATAATATTATTTACTGAATTTAAATTCATAAATGAGCGAAGAACTTCGGAAACTGGATAGATTTGAACATGTAAAGGTATATCCGTGGATAATATCTTGCAACGGTCTCATTCCAGACGATACAGCTCAGTCGGAAAGCAGTTCTCTTCGGCACAGCAAGTATTGTTAAAAGTCTTTAAATATAGTTTAAAATTTGAGCCAAGCCCTTGACTTTGGGATGTGAATATTTCTTGCAATAACAAAGAAAATGTAAAAAATTAAAATAATAATAAAAGCTTAGCGAACCCGAAGGTTCGATGTCGATTCCACCAATCGCTGTCTATATTAGGGGTATTCATGATCTTTGGTTTAACATGCTAAAGCGTGTTAAA
>NW_027109183.1:599272-599836 GCF_000696795.3 Halyomorpha halys
ATTGGAGTTCCTTTCCAACGGTATCGTGTTCACCAATTTACTATGCTATTATATATGAGGTGGCATGCAGGGATTATTAATTATAAAGTAAAGTCTTTGTTACATCTTTTATATTTACAATTATGTATATATTATCAAGAATACTATTATGAGAGAGCATGGTAAACTTGTATCCTTATAAGATAATGAATTGACAAGTACTAGTTGAGATATTTGATATTTATACTGACTGTAAGTTATTAATTCTACTACTTGCTATTCTAATTACATCAGAAAAGGTCTTACTTGTTTCGGTACATCGGTCGGCTTGCTGGTTGTCGCGGAAGAGCGTCCATATTCGTCTCCCGGCTGCCGCTGATCTTCCAGACTGTCTTCCTCTGTGTCCAACTCCCGGTCCTCTTGTTCTGTCCCAGACTCTCTCAGCCTGTTCTTCCGTCAGACTTCCTACCAGACTGTGTTCAACTCCGGGCTCCTTCGAACCCTCCTCAACTCCGACTGTCCCAATTTCTTTCATCCTGGCCCTTTTGTTCATTTTCTCCCCTCTCCTTCTGACTCCTCCTTCTT
>NW_027109183.1:599886-601066 GCF_000696795.3 Halyomorpha halys
ACCCATCCAAACCCAAATCCACAAGATCAATCTTGGTGCAACCTTATCTATACTCTGGTCTACTACTCGACTGCTTACCCGTTGGCTCTTTGTTTATTGACTTCTAAGAGATACGTTCATTTATTCGCTATTATGCTATTACTGCCATTATTTTCGAGAAGATTAGTTCAGTTGATTAGCTTTTGAGAAGCCCACAAAATTATTCGGGTAACTCCGGAATATTTTATGCAATACTTTATTTTCAAAATAAACCTCAAAGCCCTGTTCCTTTCTTAGAGTAAGAGGCCACATGATGCATCCGTAAAGTACAGTAGAAAGTATATTAGTATTATAAATTCTAACTTTTAGGTTTCTGAAGCAATCAAAAAATAACATTTCGAAATTTAAAAATGAGAAGTGTTTTCCGCCTTCGACTTCGCCTGAAGTTCTGTAGTTGCTGATCAACTTGTTTTTTTGTTTTTTTTAATAGTAACCATAGACTATGGGGGTGACGGTAGCACCGTGGTAACGCGACCGTCAGCCAAACCAAAGGTTACGAGTTCGTGTCCCCGGCCCTATCCGAGATTTTTTCAAGCATATAATTATACAATACTCACTCACAGCCTACCCCGGAGCATTTAAGAGACCCGTTAGCCAATGGGTGGCACTCATAAAAATAGGCGTGTGAACGACGAACCCACCCTATGAAAACCACGTCATGAAATGCATGATGTATTTCCTAAATGGAGCCATGGACCTCCACGGTCTGCCGCGCCAATAATAATAATAATAACTATGGACTCTAATACTTAAATCTCTCTACTTTTTAGCAGAAAAGTTTACATATTTTGAAAAAAATATTAACCTGTGTATACATATTGCCGTGTACGGGGCTTCGGGTTTCTAAGCCCGACTAGGGGTTCCCCGTACAGGTATTACATTGAAATTTATTCATACATTAATGTATTTATATTATGTATTTGTATTTATATATTTATATTATGTATCTCTATCAGTTCCTGATAGGGACCGACTGAAAGGGGATGCGCTATATTTAATTCAACCACTAGACACCATCTGGACTCCCTAGCCATTGTATGCTAGATATGAATATCATAATTAATGATTGGAGTTCCTTTCCAACGGTATCGTGTTCACCAATTTACTATGCTATTATATATGAGGTGGCATGCAGGGATTA
>NW_027109183.1:601116-622596 GCF_000696795.3 Halyomorpha halys
ATGAATATCATAATTAATGATTGGAGTTCCTTTCCAACGGTATCGTGTTCACCAATTTACTATGCTATTATATATGAGGTGGCATGCAGGGATTAATAATTATAAAGTAAAGTCGTTGTTACATCTTTTATATTTAGAATTATATATACATTATCAAGAATACTATTATGAGAGAGCATGGTAAACTTGTATCCTTATACTTTAATTATAAGATAATGAATTGACAAGTACCAGTTGAGATATTTGATATTTATACTGACTGTAAGTTATTAATTCTACTACTTGCCATTCTAATTACATCAGAAAAGGTCTTACTTGTTTCGGTAAATCTTAATCGGTCGGCTTGCTGGTTGTCGCGGAAGAGCGTCCATATTCGTCTTCCGGCTGCCGCTGATCTTCCAGACTGTCTTCCTCTGTGTCCAACTCCCAGTCCTCTTCTTTGTCCCAGACTCTCTCAGCCTGTTCTTCCGTCAGACTTCCTACCAGACTGTGTTCAACTCCGGACTCCTTCGAACCCTCCTCAACTCCGACTGTCCCAATTTCTTTCATCCTGGCCCTTTTGTTCATTTTCTCCCCTCTCCTTCTGACTCCTCCTTCTTTTGATTTCTGTCCTTTGATTGGTTCCTCTATTTTCAGAGGGGGTGAGAAGGTCCAATGACCTTCGACGAAAGTCGGTCTTTTTCCTACCTTTCATCTTTAAAAGTTTCTTCTTTGAAGAAAACCGGCTTCTGGCAGCTTATTGTATTTTTCCCGAGGTTTTTAGAGGGATCCCGTGTGAGATAAGGGGTGTTTATTTGTTTTCAATTACGGCGGCTATTTCTCTGTACTTTCTAATGTCTAGACTGGCCACGTGCAAGATAAGGGCTGTTTATTTGTTTAAATCTGCCTACACTGTCAACCGTTCCCAGAGGGTGCATACCCTCTGTTATCTATATGCCTCTGTACATTTCTTTAGATCTGTAGCCGACGGATATTTGCATAGGTCCGGCGGTATCTTTGGTATGCCGACAAAAGAAATTATTTTAAGTTAAAAAACTCCAGCTGGTGCCTCTCATACATATCAATATATTGAAATTTCAAAATACAATATCTCACTTACGTTAATATCCAAGAAAACATGAAGATTGTGAATCCTTACCTGAAAACAAAAAAAATTATTATTAGTAATAACCCATATTCAGGAAATCTGGTTTTAATCACAAAAAAAGGTTACAAAATTGTTGACATTATTCTAAAACAACGGAAAAATTTTGTATCTGGATTTATTTTAATCCATCTATTTCTACAACGCATTATAAGCATCCTTAAGAACATGTTTTTTTTTTTTTACATAGACCGTGATCGATTATTATTATGTTATAACAGGAAAGTGTAAGACAAACATTCAATAGTCGAACAGATAGATATTCATATGATATAAGGGCTTGGCATCCTTTGTGCCTAGCACTTAAAGCGGAACTTCAATTTTCTGATTGTAACATGATGACTGTTTTCATTCAATTCCCGCATTCTCTGATGCAACCGCTTGTTTTGTTCCAAGTTGTTTTGTTTGATGCCTAGCAACCTCCAATAATTATGTTAGTTAGTTGGACTAATATTGTCCTTTCAAACGCTCTCTGGGCCTAGAAACTGGATAAATTAGCACTAAATTTTAGTTTTCAATCTTTAAATTGTGAGAAATACGGTTTCTGATCTCTGTGCAAAACAAAGTATCTGGAATTTTTTTTTATCTTGAATTATCTTGCATTTTAAGGTTTCTATTCTCTTTGTAACGCATAAAAGACTGAAGTGAATATGACATGTCACTAATAAAAGATTTAAAATGATTATTCGATTTATATGAAAATAAGAAATCAATTGTAAGTTTTAATTATTTTGTTTTTATAAATAAATTTTCATCAATTAATTAATTTATTTTACTATAATTTAAAATTAGTTAGTAAATATAGTTTGAATGGTTATTATAATACGCGATTAACAATTGTTCCTAAATTTGGCGAATTGTTACAGTTTGGCAACAAAAACGGTTTATTTTTTCAAGAAAATAATAAAACTTGTACATAAATATTATCTATTTTGTTTACCTTTATTACTTTTTTTTAAACATGTGTCAATAATCTATATATATGATATACACACACAATATGTGAATAATATTTAAATATCGAATAACTTCCAGAAAAAAAAATCGCTAAATGTAATTATTATTGGTATTAAAGTTTAAAAACTAAATAAATAAACATGATATGATGAGAAAATGTTTCTAATATCAAAAATATTTTATAAAATAAAAAATAAATTTGAGGTTACTATTGCTGCATCCCAAACTCAGCAGTCACACATATATACTTTGAAGAATGGGATCATGACAAAAGAACTTCAATAAATCCTAACACATCTAATCAGATCACTTTTGTTCCACGTCGTAAACCTCTACTCTCCAGTTCTACTGTATCTGATTTTAATATTTCACTAGTGCCTGTTGAACAAATTTTATAATTAGTTAGGACTTCATCTTGACAAAGAGACTTACTTGGACTTCCTATACTAGACTGAAACGACAAGAACAGCTCGTAGATTTCAATTACTTTAGCATCAACTTGACAAACGTTCTAAACTCTCTATTTACTACAAAAAACTCGTATACACTATGATAACAGAACTATCTATACTCACGGAATTGAACTTCAGAGCTCTACCAAACCATCAAATTCCTTTCGCAGCCAATGCTTAGAATAAAAAATCCGTGGTAAAATCCTACATCTTTATTACGTTCCAAAATAAATAACCCATAAAGACCTTACAATACAGAGAGTTGCAGAATTGACTCAAAATCCTAACCCATCCAAACCCTTTAGTTCTTAACCTTACAACCCTCACTGTCCCATACCACCCTCCGAGATCCTGAAAAGAAGATGGGTATAGTATCTTCTAATTTAATTTTAATTTTGACTGAAGTGCAATCATCAGTTCTGACTCAAAAATTATCACATTTACTTATTGCATTTTATTATACAGTTGTAAATTTCAATAAATAAAAATTAATTACACAGCTGAGTTAAGTTTCATTCATTAATTATTTGAGTGTTCAACTTCCGTTCCAAATATTGCTTTCACATCTTACTTTAAGAACTTAACGAAACCATTTTTAATGCCTGCGCAAATAAGGATGTAAGGAACAGAGAAATAAAATGACATAATTTTGTTATGATGTTAATTTTTAATCTGAAGTTTACAATTTTTTATTAGCCATTTATACATTATTCACTTAACAATCAAGAAAGTAAGGAAAAGTATTATTTCTTCAATTATAAATAACGAACAATTTATTGCATCTTTTTCTGTGCCCGCAAAAAAAAAAAAAAACAACAACAAGAAAGCTGTTTTTTTAGTTGATTTTAAAAAGTAATCTTGCTTTTCATCATGCCAAGATATTTAAACGGTTTTATAATCAATAAAGCCTGTTTAACGAATTTGTTTTCTCGAATTTATTATTATTGATTTTTTTTTATTAATAAGGTAAACAAATAAAAAAAATAGATAAATATAATTATAACAACTCTAAACTCAGCACTGAAAATAGCTCACACAGGCGTCTTCCAAAGAAAACCCTTCTTAAATTAACTACGAAATGGAAAAGCGCCAAGGTGACGGTAGACCGAACTAGATAAACTACAACCAATTAGTAAATAATGGTATCGTAGAAAATTGTAACACATAAATCATTAATAGCTTCTATTTTTATAATCACCAAAAATAACTCAAGGAATGCAGCCAAGCGTATAGCATAGATAGGATTTGGGTTGGTTGAATTCCAATTGTCAATTTTAACGGATTCGGGCAGCGACCGAAACGTGAAAATTACAATGTAGATTATTATATTGTAATTGTCCACAATTGAGGAATTTTCTGTCACAAATTAATACATTCACTTTCGAAAAGTAAAGGTTTTTAAATAATACACGACAAATTATTCATTTCAATTATAAACCAAAAATTTGTTCAGTTTATTACAAAATTTATTTTTTTACAAATCAATATTTTGTTTAAATATTTAATTTATATACCTATGATGATCATCTAATTTTTTTTTTTATAATAAGTTTCTAAAAGTGAATATATAGAATTTTGATAGAACATTTTGTTTTGGTTGTCACATTCATCAAAAAGTAAATAGCTGTCTAAATTAAGTTCTATTGCAATAGCTATTAAGTTCATATTTAAAACTGATTTAATATTCAGTTTAATATTAAAACATCAAAACAACCAATGTGGAAAGATTTCTAATGATTAATTTAAATCATGTACTCTTCACTATAACATTTTTAAGGAGGTAAATTTTTTGTACCTGGGAAAATCAAACCAACATAATTGATTTTTGTACATTTATGATTTACGGGGTCCCAATGACAACAACCTCTGCTCAGTCGTTTCCATTACCCCTTAGGTCGATCAACCCAGGGATATTTCCGACTGCTTATTCATTTCATTCGCAGTGCCGACTATACATCCCCTTCCTTATTCGCCGCTGAAGAGGACGATCTGGCGCGGATCCATGGCAGCTATCCAATCATACTGAGCATCCTCAACTGGCAGGATATGATACGCGACTAAGTTCAATGCTAGAATGTAAGCGAATAATATTTTTAAAACTTTCAGATCTCACAGGTCCAAAAGAGTATTGTGCTTTAATAGATTTCCGAACAAATTAGATCCCAAGGCATGGAGAAAATGTAAGTAAAATTTGAAATGTTTTCTTTTTTTAATCTCAGCGCAACAAAATATTAATCCTAAAATGTATAGTAAGTCAACCGATATAAAGCTGGTTTTTATTTTAATTTTGATTTCATTATGTTGCCTATTTTGATTAAAAAATGTAATTAATACGTCACTAAATTAATAACAATTTAGCTTTTGAAAGCTCTGATTAAGCCCTAAAGAATCACAAAAAGCAATTTGGAGTTTCTAATATCTTCCGCCAAAATTACACGGATGCAGAGCTTCTATTTCTTATATCAAGAGTCTAGTACAGGCTTACTAAAAACGGGGATGAGATAGGAGTTATGGAAGGGCTAGGTATCATGCTTGGCTGACATATCATGGCCGGATATCATGGGGACAGATATCATGTTTGAAACCTACTTAAACTTACGAAAGTTGTGGGAACATACTTTACTCCAATAGGAACTAATATAAAACTGATGCCAATACCTTTGAAGTTAAGAAATTGGAATTGATCGTCTACTGTCCGTTGCAATCAAGTGAAAAGTTAAAATCCAACAGATTTAGGAAAATTGTGATATTTTTTGAAAGGTAGTTTAATAATAAAAAAAAAAAAAATGCTCAAAATTGTTGGTGAATTTTATACAAAATTGTTCTCCCTTTTTTAGAAACTTTTGCAATAGAATCTCCGAATATCTCATCATCAGCAAACACCAAAAGTAAGCTAAATTTTGAATTTACAAAACTATTATCCTTTCCAAAATTGTTCTTTATGGGTATTAAACGTGGCCTCTTATACTAAGATAAGCGCGTTAAGGTTATTTAAAATAAAGTATTACGCAAAATATTCGTACCACAAAAAGGATGAATTAATGGGAAAATTTAGAAGCCTACACAACGCTGAATTGAATGAACAGAACCCGGTAAATATAATTAAGGTTATTGCATTGCGGCGTATAAGGTACTGATACGGATCCCTAAAATGTTGATAAACAGTGAACCGACGGGTAAATTTAGTCCGAAATGTAGATGGGAGGATTACGTTAAAATTGATTTAGTATATTTGGGTTTGGATGTGTAGTACTGACGTATGTAGAGAACGATTGGTGGTATAGGCATCGAACCTTTGAGTTTGCTAAGACTTTATTATTATTATTATTATTATTATTATTAGTAGTAGTAGTAGTAGTAGTAGTAGTAGTAGTAGCATAGCTCAACTGCATTATCACACCATTTTTACATTATTTCGATCAATTCAAGTTCAAATCAACTAATGAAAATTTTTATAAAAAAAAATATATAATGGTATTTGTTCGTCCATAATAGCCGTTACTTGTTTACATTTTCAAGTGGTTCCTCAACCAGGCAAACACCAAATAACTCTTGATAGTTTTAATAAACTATAAAACCATAAAGGACGGACATAAAGCTCCACTAATTTAATTTGCATATAGGCTTTTAGGTAAACTATGGCTGCCGGAACATTAGCGCACAGGAGGGTGGGTACCTAGATTACAATATGGAGGAGAGGGTAATATACTTCGCTCTAGGCGGCAAATACATAATGCTATAACGCCCCTATGAATCCAAACTACTCTAATCACAAATGTACATGAATTGTTTAGCATGATAAAAGGGATCGCCACTGTGTTGTAACGAGTTGCTTCCAAACAGATGACACTCCGGCAATGATCTATATCCCTCATCACAGTAACAGATTTAACGGAAGGAAAATCAACACATACTAATCGCCGTACAATAAAAATATAATATTTAATAACTGTTTCTTAAAAATTAAAGTTACTCATTTTTGTATTTATTTATTTTTTTGTTGAAATTACTCTTTTACGACTTCTTTACTTTATTTCAACATCCGAACAACGTTTCGGGCTATTTACCGTACTATTCATTTTATACTTAAAAAAAAAGAAAAAAGTAAAAAGAATATAGGAAATTTTACATAAATAAGTTAAAATAATCATAAGTTATCTAATTTTACAATTATATACAAATTAAAAAAATTGTGATAGGTCAAAAATGTAAATATTAATTAATCTTACTTTTCATAAATTATATGCATGTCAAAAAATATTTTTTTAAAAAATTCATATTAAAAATCTTTAATATAAAATCTCTATCGATTGCGTATTATGAAACTTTGTTCGGATGTAGAGATAAAGTAAAAAAAAGTCATAAAGACGGTAATTTCTTCCAGAAAATATAATACAGATAAATAATATAACCTTTTGAACTGCGGTAACACTTTGAAATTTATAATTAAAACAATCCATTTAATTTTGAAAAATTAATATACAATAGATACAAATGCTAATGTTTTTTGAACAGGCGGAGAAATACTGCGTTACTATAAAATATAGGATAAATTTATACCTCATCTTTCTTTTATTTTGAGCCAGTGAAGACGTGAAAGTAACTGTTAATCATGTAATGAGCTAAGTACAATATGTATACGAGTATATATAGATGTATTCAACATAAATAAGAATACACACATGGTCTACTCGTATAATCGCAATGTTTTTCGTACATACTTACTGTGGAAGATGAAAAACCAAACAAATGAAATAGAAGTTTCAATTCAATTTATATAATTATAAAAGGCTTAACTAACCCGAAGGTTTGATGACGACACCATCCATCGCTTCCTACACATATCAACCCAATGACACCCGTCCAAAACCAAATCCACAAGATCAGTTTAATGCTATCTTACCACCTAAGATTCAGTCTAAACATCAGACGGTTAATATGAACTATCCGCCTGATAGTTCATATTAACTTTTTAAAGATACATTTTCCTCAAGGTAGTATCCTTGGTCCCATCCTCTATACCGTCTATACAGCTGATATTCCAACCAATCCTAACACTATCCTCACAACGTATGCCGATGACACATGTGTAATCGCTGTTAATAATAGCCCATTAATCGTATGCCGAAATCTACAATCCCATATCACAACCCTCGAAGAATGGTGTCGTAATTGGAGGATTAAGATAAATTCCAACAAATCCCATCAAACCACCTTCACCCTTCGTCGTAAACTTACTGACTGCCCTACAGTTTCATTTAATGATGTTACTCTTACCCCTGTCGAACAAATCCGCTACCTTGGACTACATTTGGACAAACTGGAATCCTCACAAAAGACTGAAAAGACAGGAAACTGCACGTCGATTTCGACTATTACAGCACTTACTAGACAAAGGGTCTAAACTTCCAATACATTACAAAAGACTGATCTACATGACTGTAATAAGGCCAATCTGGACATATTCAATCCTTACAATCCAAAATCCTTCGTAAAATCCACAATGCTCCTTACTTTGTCACAAATAAAATCATACATTAAGACCTTAATGTTCCCTATGTAACCGATCTGGCCCGAACCAGATATCACTCCTTCCATTATAAACTCTCTAACCACTCAAACCCCCTAGTTTCTAATCTTGCATCCTCTTCCATTCCCGACAATCCTCCGAGGAGCCTGAAAAGAAGATGGACACGAGACCAGCTAATGTAAAATGTCATTAGAGTGCTACCAATGGGTAGTTTCTCTACACGCCTGTAACACTCCAATTTAACTTATATCAGATTTACTAAATGTATTATACTGTACAGTTATAAATAGCAATAAATGAATAATAAAAAAAAAAAAAATATCACTAAATTCTACAACCTTACAGCCCATCTTATTCACCGCAATTATATAACCTAAGTTTTATTCCTTGAGTGATGTTCACGCAATTCAGAATTTTAATTTTTCACATTTCCTCCGCTAATGTAAGAAGCATCGTTAAGGGCAGTATTTAATTAAAATAATCGAATTTAAAAATAGTTAACTTTTAAATCACACAATTAAGACAAAAATGTAGTGATGGCCATGCTTCTAGACCGTATACATACTTCTATAATTTTCATAATGCCAAGTACTCCTCAAAAGAAAAAAGTAAATTTACCGTGAAACCTTACTCAACAGAGATCTCTCCAACAGACCTTTCCTCAATACATATAATTTTTAAATGTCTCGACTTGGGAGTATAGGAAATCATGTCCTTACACAACGGACACATCTCAACATTTTTTGCACCAGTTTATAATTTAAGACTAAAAAAAAGTTAAATAATGATAGTATGCGAAGTTTATCTGGAATCATGCTCTAGAATTATGCTAAACACTAGGGACAGTTTGGAGTATGTGTCAGTTGAATGGAGTTCTTTTTAGAGAAAAATAAACATATAACTCATAAACTTATGAGGCGAAATTGTTTGTCTTTCAGCAATAAATCTAGAATATTAGGAAAGTAAATACAAATATTTTAACTTTTTTCTCATAAGACAATGGCCTCCTAAGAAGCGCGGGGCATATAGTTATATTGTTTATGTGGATAAATTGGTAATACAAAAATATATGATTCAGAATTTAAATATTCTAAAATTGATCAATATTTTTAATGTATTAAGCTAATAAACCCCTTTAAAAAGTTACAGAAAATATATTAAAATAAAAATATAAAAGTATACTCAAATCACTAATGAATACGATCTTACGGCACTAGAGAGGAATTAAGTATTTAACTTAATTAGGAGGGTTGAAGTGCTAATAGAGGAAGAATACGTAAGAGGAAGAAACAATTATAAAGACGAATAACACGGCTCACCATCCTAAAATTGAAGATAATTTATTGGTTTTATTAAGAAGGTTTGCCAAAATTTAAACCAGGTAAGGTTCATTATTTAATTAACTATTAATTATTACTTCGCATAACGTTTATAATCAATAAATAAAGGCTTAGCGAACCCGAAGGTTTCATCATGATTCCAACAGTCACCGCATACACTTCCCATGACCAAAATGTTCCATTACAACCCTATCATATGCGTCTCGGTCTTTCTTTCCGAACTTTAACCGTTAATTCAGTGCTAATTAGCGTTTCAGTGATTCGTTTGTTACAAAGTCCCATAGTTTCAGATAAGCCAGAATGGGAGAGTCAAGATTTTATTCCTTGGGATCATCACGAAGCAAAAGTTACCACGCCCAGGTCAAGAAAAGTCAAAATGAATCAAACCGGCGCCAATGCAGATTAGATTAGATTTTTATTCAGGGCGATCAACATCTAGATTATTACACCCTTTTAACTTCATCCATCTTCTTGACTTTGACATTTGATGGTTGAATGTACACTATTTCCTTTTTTACACTGGTCGGTGGATTATATTTTAGTATAAAGTTGTGTTTCTTTCAGAAATTTTATTGTTTTGTCTATGGATTCTTCTGAGTCTTTAAGGGCCAATTCTCTTGTTCGTGGAATTTTATTATTTTCGAAGGCTTGACGAAATGATGGGCATTCTTCAATTATATGCTTTATAGATAATGGGGAATGACAGGTTTGGCATATAGGCTGGTCTTCTTTTGTGATGAAGTGAAGGTGAGTTAATTTGGAATGTCCTATTCTTACTCTTGCAACAACCACTTCTTCTCTTCTGTTTCCCCTTATGGCACTTGTCCACTTTTGTGTATTTGCAGACAGGAGGTTGCGTCTAAGGTGATACCTGAACTAAATTAGCTATAACGGCCTATTACTCATATATTCAATTCTTGACCCACTGTATGTACGTAATAGCAGAAATGAATCTATTTCCAATCAGCAACTCCTTGCCTAAACATTAAATAAAGCTTTCTTCTCAATAATTAATACAGTAATTGCACCTTTACGATACGAGCCTTTCCCAGCCTACGGAACTTCTTCAGAGACACAAAATTTAAGTTAAATCTCTTAAGATAGTTTAAGACTAATTTTAACCCTCCTGTGGTATTCAAACTTCTAACATTCCACGTCCCTGTAGATAAATCTCCAATTTGAAAATAGAGCCATGAATTTCCTGGAGTAGTCCCTACACAGAAATCTGAACGAGATAGGTGCTGGTTTTGTGTCAGCTAATGAAGATCCACAACAATATGTGATATTTTTCAATAAAAAAAAAAAAAACTATGACCTGGTCAAAACTACGTCACAACCAGCACCAAATCAGGCCACTCTTTTAGATCGCAATTCCATTATACTTAGCTGGTAGGATGTTCTATTGACTATCCGACGTCCACCATCCGACAATGAAATCCGTGCAAGATTCATTATTAATGATTGCTGATTATGTATATGAGTATTGAGAGGAAATTTATGAAAAATTGTCACAGATTTTTATCAGTAGTCACGTGAAAGTGTAATGCAATAATTTTCATGAGCAAAGTACAAACTAATAATATTAATCTTGTAGTTTGTATTTGGTACAATTTCACTGACTTACACAATTCTGCAACATAATTTTTTATTTTTAAACTCATGTAATATCACTGATAGTCGTCCATATCATGAATCAAAATGTATTGGTGCTTCTACTTTAGAGTTTGTGTATTTGCATTTATAGACTAATATTGTAGCCTTTCATTATGATATGATATTGTAGCGCTTGTTGGTAATTGAAATTTTGGCACAAATGATTTTCATCGTTAAACTAAAAGCAATGTTAAAATAAATCATCTTTAATGATCTGGTGATGGGAAAGAGAAGGAAGTGATCGTGGAGTTCATCAGGCCGATTTTGAGCGGACTTGATGTGTACGTCTTCTTGACTCCGTACATGTAAATCACCTCATTTTTCTAATGAGAAGAAGAAAAGGGGTTGTTTTGTTATTGAGAGCTTCAGAACTCCTCGTTTATTTTCGAAACAAAACAATTACGATGTTCATTTTTACACTAACTAAGCACATATATAAATAACAACAGAAAGAGTTCTCCAAAATATTCCGTTACTTAGTGGTACGAACAAAGCTGGATAAGGATTAATTAAACGATTCATAATCCAGGCTCAAAAAGATATTATAATGACTATGACTCGATAGGGACTAACGTGTATTATTACTCATTATGATATTAAATAAAAACAGTATTAACAATTGACCCCTATTAGCAATAAAAGTTGTTTTGTTTTTTTTACCACTGTTTTAGATATAATATGGACAGAAATTTCCAAGAATGATAGGTTACTACAGGTTGTCATATCTGTCCAGAAAAGAATAACTTATCAGATAAAATAATTTTGCTAAAATAATACTACAAGTTGTGTATAATTTATGTACGATCAATATCAGTAAACTTTATCACTAACAATGTGGTACACGAAAAATAACCAAGCTAACTTATTCCTGCTAAAGGAGAAAACATAAAAATCATCGTACATGGAGAAAAAAATGTTGCAAAGTTGTTTAGGAGGATATCAACCGATTGTGGACAAAATATCAACAAACATATTTCGAACAAAAACAGCTCTATAAGAAATATCTCTTGAGAGCTATTAAATACCCACTCCATTGTCTAATACCAGACAACTCTCTGCAGAAGTATTAAATAAAAATAACCGAGGAAATTCCAAAAGGCGTACCGTCAGGATTACAATTGCATACAAATCCGGAATAGACGCTCAACAAACCTGGGTACGTGTATATTTCATATTGGTATGACATGGAAAATAATCCTAAACTTTTTTAAAGAACTGATAATAAAAAACAATTTATAAGCGCTAATCGGATCATCACACTACCCAACACTTCAATTTCTATATTTTTTTCCCTCCTACTCCACAGTAATCCAGTAAGAGAACAATTTATTTATTTTACGAACAAGCTCTCGGGAGCAAATGACCTTGTAAGAAACATCGTTTTACATGCATTTTAATAACATAATTAGATATACATTAATTATAGAAGAATAGGTGAATACAGTTTGATAAAATACAAAAAGAAAAAATAATAAAAAAAATAAATAAATAAATCGTAAATATAAGAAAACATCGAGAAAAATTGAAACTGGCAGTCTAAAGCAGTGAGGTAAACTAATGGGACTTATTTAGCTCAAAATATAAGTAGATCTTTGTACTTTTTAAACAAAATAAGCTTAATAAGAGGCATAGATCACATGACAGTACATCTATGGCTGTTTATCTTATTAACTTGGCTTTCATTTACATTTGTCATAAGCAGTCAGTTCAAATATTTTTAGATAGTGTCCACTGAATCCAAGTGCAGTACTTAACTGTGTTGGCTGTGTACTATTCGCATCCCAGTAATTAGTAACTGTTATATAGCGTATGAATTCAGGGACGTCACGGGCTTGCTGGATACGAGCCTAGGCCTCAGAGCCTTCTGGGTTCGATTTCCACCTGGGACAGATAATATTTATTTCTTGGCTATCTTGAGAAATGAATCTTGACACTCCCACCTTGGGTAGTCCGTGGCGGCAACTCTGTTATGGCAAACAGGACCAACAGGCCCACTTGCCGGACTAGTTTCTCCCACCAGTTACCAATAACAATCGCATAAATTTGTGAAGTGGTCTAACTTGTGTCTCCGTATCCTATCATTCTTCCATCCTTTAATAATTGTCGATTTATATATTTTTATTATAAACATGTGCATAATCGTCATTTGCCGATATTTTCGCATATCAGGAAATCAATCATTTCATATTCCAAGTTTCCGATGACCCATAATCTTCTTTAAGTTTATTTTATTTCTGCATGTATCGTCATCCATAAAATGTCTCTAATTTTAAAAGTCAGCGGGTCGTTTATTTTTTAATGAATTCATAACAGGATTTTGCTTTTTTTTAGTATAGAATGACAGTTCTCCATCCACAGTGTTGAAGGCAGTTTGAAAGAGTTGAAATGCTTTCAGAACTGGTACTTTTTCTAATTGATTATTTGTACAGTTATTCTCCTGTATAAGTTGTTTTATTATTACGTAAATTTAAATGTTGTCTTCCTGTCAACACTTCTTCTCCTCGGGCGCTCTTGCTTTGAATCATTAATATTATTTCAATATTTCTTTCAGTCTAAGTGGATGTAAAAACATCAAGTATAGATCGTTTTTTATGTTTACATAGCTATATTTCAAGCTCTACCTTTAACAGATCGTTTCAAAGCCCTTTTAGATTAGATTAGATTTTTATTCAGGGCGATTAACATCTAGGTTATTACACCCTTTTTACTTTATTTATCTTCTTGTCTTTGACATTTGATAGTTGAATGTAGACTATGTCCTTTTTACACTGGTCGATATTGGTGGATTATATTTTTGTATAAAGTTGAGTTTTTTTCAGAAATTTTATTTTTTGGTCTATGGATTCTGCTGAATCTTTAAGGGCCAATTCGAAGTCCTTGATATAATCCTAGATACATTTTGAACTCAAATATACACTCTCCTTCCCTGGGGTGAATTAAGGTTGTAGTTAGATTTTGTGTTTAACTGTTAAATGTTATGTGAATAAGAAATTTTCTCAGGAACTAAATACCCTTGCAAAGACAACTGCAACTGAGCAACGCAGAATAGAGAGAAATTCCTGATTTCGGTGGGGTCGAGGGCACAAACAGCCCAGGCATTCTGCATGAAACGACAGTGGGACCTAGGAGGATCCTAACACAACACCAATTCCCATTGTGTGCCTTAGCTCGGGTAAATCTGGGTGAGAGGAATTGCTGCAAGTGAAGTTCCAAGCATTCCGGACATAGCGCACCTCCACCGACAAACAGTAGGCCGTATCAATACCTAAGGCAACTGCTCGAGTTCACCGTTCCGGCCGGCTTGGGGTATCTGTTGATAGCACAAAACATATGATATCTGTTGATAGCAAAAACATATGATATCTGCTGATAGCACAAAACATATGATATCTGTTGATAGCAAAAACATATGATATCTGCTGATAGCATAAAACATATGATATCTGTTGATAGCACTGAACAAAATGATTTTTCATATAGCACTGAGGAGCAGCACGTCTTTGATTCTTTCATAACTCACATGTTATACAAAAAAAAAAACATAAAAAAAAAAAAAAAAAAAAAGTGTGCTATGTAAAACCTTTTTTATTTAATACCAGGTCGCCCTGGTGGGCCTTAAATGATTGATTACATTTTTTTAAACAATTTTATGGAGGGATAGCCTCTAAACACTAACTAAACACATTTTATAGCGAAAAAATAAAGTAAAATGCTTCTTAATAAAAGAGAAAAATAAAATTAATAACAAAAATAACGACGACATTCGTAGACCTAACGAAACAAATAATTGCTCTTCAACAAAAACAAAAAAAGTTAATTTGAAAAAAGACGAAGATAGAAAAAAAAACAATAAATAAAATAGAAGTATTGTGAATAATAGAAATTATAACAGAATGTCCTGCAGCAGCGTCTAGGCCTCAGTCCTGGGCTCAGGTTGGTTTTCCCAAGTTGTAGGTCACTGCTCCTTTAACTATCGGTAAATAAGAGTGAAACTTCATGAACCGTATTTTGATTTAGTCATCTATCGACTCCATTTGTAATTCCCGATGCAATAGGCTATTTATCATGAACCAAGGAGCATCCACTGCGATTCTTAGGATTTTATTTTGAAAAGATTGTAATTTTTTTTTGTAAAGGATGACGCTCCTCACACTAAAAATAAGAACAGTTATTGCTGGTTTTAATTTGAATTTTCTCTTTAGAACAGAATATAGCATTGCTAACTTTGTATAGGTTTGCGATGTTAAAACATTTGATATCCTCAAACAAATATAAATGTATTTCATCGATATTAAAAAATAATATTAACGTATAAAGAATTAAATAAAGAAGTAATACCATATTTTATACTAATGTTAACTTTATTTTCAAGTTTCTTCTGGTTAAAGTATTTGAAAACTCTGGAAGGATTTCATATCAAGAATCAAGTGGAAAGAGTAGCATTTGTTTTCTCTTCTGGCCTAAGGGTAATGAAATCGAAACTTTCAATTCGATCAGATATGTTAAAATTTGAACAATATAAAATATATCCCTCAACAATAGCAGAACAGTTTAACTCATTAGAATAAAATACTTGTCAATATATGACAACATGAATTTATAAGCGATTCAGTAAGAAAAGCATTAATTAAAATATATACAAACATGGTGGTGGCCAATTCGATTGAACTTAATAATAAAAGTCATTTATTAAAGTCAAATTCATTAAAATTATTTCTTACTTCAGACGAAAATGATAAATATTAAAACAAAAATTATGAATAGTATCCACAGGATTAGTATGACCTACAGGGACTTCGATCATCATTGGAAACAAACCGATAATGTGAGGCGAGACTATAAACATAAACCAGTTGGAAGCAGAGGCATTGGTCTAGTTAGATAATGCAGGGCAACATAACTCTTCACTGTCAGTTTACTGTGGCTTTACGGTTATGACCGCCGTAGTGCCTATGTCAGAGGACGAAGTGTCGTAAGCAGTTGGTTATCTCATGAGGGAAAGCATACAGCTATGGCAAATTAAACCACATGGAACTGGTTAGTTTTCCTCACCAGTAGTACGGAAGTAGTAACAAGATCAAAAAGAATTGAGAAGCATCAAAAGTATTAAAATAGGAAATAAATATCATGTTATGTCAATTGTGTTAAAAGATTATGTTAAGTAGCCATAAAACACTCCTTTCATAAACGCAGGACATGTCTGTTCCTAGTGTGCAGTAAGTGAATAGAATCAATGTAATGACCTAATTTAGAAATTTATTACAATTTTCGATTACCAATATCTTAATAAACTATATCCACTGAGTCCCAAAAATCTTTATAAATAACTTTAAATGACCAACGTTTCGACCAACCTTTATATTTAATTGAAAAAGTGACATTTATAGGAAATTAAACATAAAATAAGGCAAACAAACTCATAAGTAAATATGAACCCCTTATTGGTTTGTAATTTCATAGGTTACTGAATTACACTAGACCTGGGCAGAATAGCCTGCAAATTATTTTATTATTTAATTAATAATGTTTTTTAATTGTTAGTAATAAGTTAATAATAACGTTATTTCTCTGGTAATTAATTCGATTTTTACCCCAACAAATTAATGGTTAATAGGAGTTTGAATCAAGGTGATTCATGTAATTTAGCAGGGGCGTTGTTTTCCACAAAATGTGAAAAATGATAAAGTTGATAAATTTTGAGATTTAACAACCAATCTTAAATTGCAAATATTTTAGTAATAAATTCCTTAATGAGATTATTATGCCTAAAATAGCTAATTCTTAAAGCTAATTATGGAGATCTATTTTCCAAGAATGTTTCCAGGAGATATCTCCAGATTCAAAGGGTATGATTTGTTAGAAAATTTGAGTTTTTACCACCCCAACCCTTAATGAAATGTTGGAGCAACTTCACTGCTCAAAAGATAATTAAAGGATCTTTGATTATTATCAGGAAGATTTTGACTAAAAAATTCGTATTTGCAAATGTTCCAATTTAGAATGTATTCCAAGAAGTGAACGAGTATGTAAAATTAATTCTTAGTTAAATAAAATAATAACAAACAGTCCTAGAATTTTCCAATTTCAAATTTTAGGATGAAGAAATTAGATGTTCATCTGAATCGAGTAAATTCTAATATAGACCACATTAATTTATATTTTAATTCGGTTATGTAGAATAATTAGCACTATTGTAAAAGCTACAATGCCTAATCATTTCATCTATACACACTCTAATTGGGAAAATACATTCTGTTCTAGACGAAAATTAAATAAACGACGAGAACGGCGCATTAAGTGAACGATAGAACATATCCTTGCAAACAATTGTTGAACAACTGTGGTAATGAGGTTACCTTTGTTCTACCACACACGATAACAAAACCATAAGGGAGGCTCTAAAGGCACCACCGTATTCATAGTTCGGACACAAACATGCTTATTGTTCACTGCATGAATGAAACAAACAAAAATATAACTAATTTAAACTAATATTAACACCAAACAATACCGTTCTTTTCAACGCTTAGTAAATATTTTTCAATGAAGTACTTCACTTGTGATATTCTTGTATGAATATAATTAAAACTTTAAAACCTCACTTATTTATATATCCATGTCTACATATATGTTTTGTTTCTGATAGAAGGAATAGCAACAAAAGAGGAGAAATAGCATGTATAGTTTTAGACAGGATTTAGATCTTAAACTCTAACCAGTTATTTAGCACCGATTGATCCTGCAATAATCCAAGAGGTAGACAAAGGCATATGTGGGAGGATTTTAGTAATGCAAGCGATGATAAAACAAGTAACACTCTATTCATTAACGATGTTTTATTTTTAATTTTTCTAAACCTATATATCTAGTTTTTACTTTTAATGTTTTTTTTAAAAATATCGATGTATATAAATGAGATTTGTAATAACTATATTTCGGAAAATTCTCTTGGGTCGAGTTTTCTGCATTCATATTACTGCTGATATTCCAACAAAACTCAATACCATTCTGTAATATTTAGAACTATTTTATTGTATAAATTTGTTGATGTTTAAGTGTTAGTTAAAAGGCTTTAACAGGTAAATGAGCTATAAAAGTCCCATCGACTCGTACTTTTAAGCAATCAATTCAAGAACCCTATGTACAAATCAAGAGTGGAGGTGGTTCCCACAAATCGGAAGGTAAATATCCGACTAAATTCTGCCCCACACGAATGGAGGGTAGAGTGGAATATTATTTCGGCTTTTGTCTGCACTCTCCGTCTAGTGTGGGCCGGTCTTTAGTGGTCGGCAGATTTCTGTGGGATGGGAAATAATGCTTTATTATTTCATAATAGTTCTGTTCCAGCAACCACTTCTGACTAACAGGAACAGTACTGCATGCGCAATGTGGGTTTTTCCTCCCAATACCTGTACAGTGTATACTACATCCAGTTCTGGACAGCAGAAGAGATTGGTGGAACAGATCTTGTATAAATGATCTTTTCAGATCCTGAATTGGCGAGAACAGTTAGGTATTTAATTGTTTCTTAAACCTTCCAATAATATTCTGAAAATGGTCATTTATTCCTTTAATTAAATTAACGGACTAATCTCTAGAAAAAAAATTAATTTTTTTTTTTTAAAGGAACCCACCAGTATTTAGAAAAAATAATCTGAAAATTTATTAGTATATTGTAGGAAAATAGTCCGGGTGGCGGTTAATAAAAGTATCAAAATAGTAAAAGAAAACTATTGTTAACCAACGTTTCGCGCCAATTTGCAAGAATTCGTCAAGGCTAAATGACAAATATTTTAAGAATTGACAAAACATTAAAATAAATATACAAAAAAAAAATGCGAAAATATGTAAGAAAAAAAAAATAATTTTTTGTTTATCCATAAACGAAATTATGACAATAATTTAAGGACGAATGCATATAAGAGGACTAAAAACCAGTTACTAATAGATACAGCCAGGTGTGATAAAATTCTAGTACAGAACTAGAGTAATAAATTGTAGTAAAATACTCATTTGAACTAGTTATAAATATGGTAAAAGAGAGGTATAGTATCTAGTAAAAGAAACATTAATAAAAATAACAAATAAACATATATGGTACATGAGTACCAGTTAGATTGAAACAACGATGACAACTGCTAAGTCATTTATAAGATTTTCTCCCTTTTTCACTAACCCTAAAAAAGACTTGGAGTTTTTATAATATATAGATAGGTATTATAAATTTATTTACCTATAAATTATTTATTTTAGTGTTTTGTCGATTCTTACAATGTTTGAAACTTGTTTTTTATTTAGCCCTGAAGAAGTCCCCTGCAAACTGGGATGAAAAATTAGTTAACAATAAATAATTTATTTTTAGCGCACTATTTTAATATCTTTATTGACCGGTACCCGGGACTATCTTCCAACAATCTACTTCATACGGTGAATTTTTTCCAATATTTATTAGTATAACTTTGACAAGAGACTTGTTGGTTTATTTGAATATTTTTTAATAATTTCTTTATTGTTATTTACAACTGTATACACATATATACAACAAGTAAATTTGCTGTAGGTGACATAGTGACATGATACAAACATGTGGAGAATATACCCACTGATGGAACTCCAATAACATAATATTTTTTAAGTATTGATTTTATTAAATTTCAGTTGTTAATTATAATTATAATCATAACGTAGCAGACATATTATCTAATCACGAAGATTAGGTGAGGTATATTTTACAAAAATATGTTTTACGTAATTTTCATCTATTTTAATAAGTTCGGATCGAAATATTTTTTGATTCAATCTATTTTTCTATGTATGCTAGTAATAACTGTAAACAATATGAAGATATAGAAATAATGAATCGTTTATGTTTTCTGAAAAAACATACTCAAACCATGAAATAACTGATCAAGCCGTTAAGGATTTAATAAAGGGGTGGTGAGAGTTTATTGAAGCAAACACTCGAGATCAAAATTAGCTCGACTTCGTAAATAATATTCCGAAGGGTAATATGTTTTTATTAACAACTGTAGATCAGACTGTTTTGATTTAAAATAAACAATGCCGAATTATAAAAAGTTATACCACAAATGCATGCCCTGAAACCAGGCGTGATTTAATAACAAGTGCTTTAGAAAAGTTGTTCAATTCAGATATTTCCTGGGATTACTAAAATATAATATAGGATGTTATGGTCCCCAATTAACCCTCATGGATTAATTGTTGTGCCCAATGACTCTGTATATGCCGGTGAATTCACTAGTAGACCTGCTGTTCTAGGGATTTAAGACCTTACGGACTGGGACAATCACACGCCAGCAGGTAATTATGCGATTCCAAAAAATCATATTAGCCCCGGAACTAGACTAACAAATCGGAGACGACATGGCAGGAGAAAGGACTTTAGAATAGGAACATGGAACATAAAAACTATCACAGGAAAGACATTGGAACTCGTGGAGGAGATCATAAAGTACAAGGTGGACATTCTTGGTATATCTGAGGTAAAAAGGAAAGGGACTGGGGAAATGAGTCTGTATAAGGGATATACTCTCATATATTAAGGAGTCGCTAAAGGTGAATTTGATAAGGAGGGAGTCCACTTTGTTGTTGGTGAAGCACAACACAAGAAAATGGAGGATTAGGAAGCTGTCTTGCCCAGAATAATAACAGCCAATTTCCATTTGTCTCCTGGTAAAATTACTTAAGTACAAATTGATGCCCCTATTCAAGATTCATCTGTTACAGAAAAAGAACAATTCTACTCTGATCTAGAAAGGATGACAAGAAAATCAAAAGTATGAATACGAAAGTTATTTGCTGTGGAGATTTCAATGCGAGAACGGGGTGGGATTATAGAGATACACATGGAGTTATGACCACGAGGCAGACCTAGAAGGAGCTATATGGAACATATCCAACGACTAGATCTGGAAAGAGGAAAAAAGCTGGCTCAGATGAAGATGCTTGCCATGGACCGAGATTTGTAGACAAACAGTTAAGAGGCGCCTCCACGCTGAAAGGCACTAAAGGAGGATAAGAAAAAAGAAGAAGATGTTATGGTCCAAATTAATAATAACTGAATGGTAAGCTAGTAAAATGGATTGGGGGACTGTATTTATGAGGGGTTAAAATAAACTAAACATCTTGAAAAAAGAGAAATAAAACCTTTATTCTTGGATGAGATTAAAAAAAAAAAAATACATGTGGAGGTTAGCTAAAAGGAAATTCACACTTGATTTAGTTAGGAAATTACTTATTACTACTGAATTTGAATCAGATATTACAGGTTTACACGGCTGGCCTTGGTGGTAAACTATTGAAGTTTCCGATGAAAATTAAGGCTAGGTTTTTGTGTTCTCTTCTCCCTCATTTTGCATCTGCCCATTCAATTCGCCTGCCTGG
>NW_027109183.1:622756-652642 GCF_000696795.3 Halyomorpha halys
AACTAGGAAATATATTTGAGTTTTTTTTTTTTTGCTTTGTTTTTTACAGATTAAGAGTTGTTTTGTAGGATGAAAATAGCCTCTTAATTAATACCTATGGTTAAAATTAGAGCGCAAATAATTCTTTAGTTTTTTTGTTGCTTAAAAGTTTTGTATTAAAATCTCTAAAAACGGACAAGGACGGGAAAATATTGTTTCCGATATACGTAGGTGTCCCGTATGAGTATTAAATATAAAAAGACACACAAAAATTAAATAATAGATTTGCCATATCGTCGCTAGATATAGATGCCATATAGTCGAACTGTGATACATCGGATGACCGAGAAATTAATAACATGATATTGATATTATTTAGACTTATTTAAAATTATGTGCTAAACTTATTTTTTTTAATAATAAACAGATTTTTTAGAACTTGGAGGCAGGTGGTTTATTTTTAACATGAACTTTTCACGTTTAATGAAAATGATCATTCAAATCAAACCAATTCCTTATGGAGTCCAAGTCCGGAGTTTACAGTTTCCGCAATACAGAGGTTTAATAAATAACAAATAAACATTAAATTTGAATTTCGTAGGCTAGGAGATTAATAAACATTGTCCATTAACAGAGGTTTCCGCTATGTACTGCAAGAGAAGTTTCAGTGTATATTAAAATATATTTTATGAGCAAGTGTGAGTGTTTCTGTTTTTTATGTAGTATATAAACTTCTCTTTCGTCTTGGGAATGGGTGAATGCTCTATCCATTAATGTAATGTAATACACTCTATACTAATAAATGTTAAAGATTTATAGCATGACTAGTAAATAGACGTCCTAATATAGACCGCCCCCATATGGGTCCCTTCCGGAGGGGATAGAACCAGTCGAATAGAACGAATCGAGGATGACTTTATGTCGAAAGATCACTTGAATGCGAAATGTTCTAAATAATAATAAAAAAACTAAAATATGTGAGGAATGCCTTAAGATCTATATGTATATATTTATATTTAACGTACATAACAATAAAATTAGAATATTACTGTACGAAATATTATGATGTTATATTGACATCATGATTATTATACTGAATCATATATTAAATGTCTTAAAGAAATTTTAGGCGAATATGAATAGAAAGATTTAAAATTAATTAATTGTTTGAGACAGGATTGGTTATCAATTATAATAAAAAATATAATCTCACACTTTTTATTTCTTGTAACTCCTCTGTTTCGACCATTCTCAAGGATCTATTGACTAACAATTATAATTAAACTCCAATTATTAAAAATTATTTTTGAAAAACGTACTGAATCATAAAATATGCTACATAATTTATATGACAGCCAACATTGTAATCATAGTATTGCAAGCTATTCTGCCTTTGTTGAATAAAGGATTTGCAAATAAATGAAAAGTGTGAGACTATATGGATATTGTTTATTATAATTGATTTAAAATTTATCGTATAACCTTAGTTTGATAATTGTTGACAATTTATAGATAGTTCCCTTCTTAAAATTAATCATTGTAGTATTAAAATATGAAGTATAAATATTTGGTCAAAACATTCAATAAGTGTAAAAAGTATGTTAAAAAACAAAATTTAATGTACACTTATATTATTATTAACACAAACGTACTTGATCCAATTTTACTCTTAACATTTATTTCACAAACTCTTCCACGTTTCGGCCCTCAGGCCATTCTCAAGGAGACAACCTATAAAAATTTGTTATTATGTTATTATTACATTATTTCCTCATAACATACAACTGTTTTTGACTATACCTTAAATATTGATGTCATATATTCTTTAAAATGTTTCTGGCAGGCTAATTGTCCATGTCATATCTTTAAAACAAATTTAATATTAAAATAATATCACAATAGTTTCAAACCCTGCTTTTAAATTGATTATTCACTTACACAATTTTTATAATTTAAACTTAAAACTTTTTCACATAAAATATTGTCTCTATTTAATTTTCCAAACATCATTAACAACAGAACCTACCTTTAACAAGTTTAGAACTCTGTTATCACTATATCACTAAAATTAATTTTTTTTTTTTACAATTTAATGAACGTTCATTTATAATTTATTGCTTATAACTTACCATTGTTTAAACCCATAATTATTGTATTTTTATTATATATATTTTTTTGCATTCATACACCCCCTCCCTTTTTTATTTTTTCATATATACATGTGCATATATGTATATATGTTTTATGTATAATATAAAAATAACAATATTTAGTCAAAACATTGAATAAGTGATTTAGTTTTATGTAAACTTACAACTAAAAATTAATTTAAAAATACAAAACAACATCTAAGGGGAATTATACAAACACATGGCTTTGAATGTGAATAATAGATTGGTTATTTCTTATCTTCAACGGGATTTTGTACTGAAAACAGTTAATATAAATCACTGTGTAAATTAAGTTAATAAAAAAAATTAGTCAAATCTAAATTTTTCAACACAATTTTTTAGACTTACTCTTTTTACACACAAATCACAGAAATAAAAATACTTCTTTGTTTATATAAATATGTCATCTAACATTAAATATATTTAGTAAATTAATAATAATTGAGGTCTTAAGGTAAAGCTGGCAGATTCTAAATCGGTGGTCAAAATGATATCGAAAGTTCCAAAAAAATAGTACAGCAGTTCTAAACATACTATAGCACTGTGACATCTAATTAGAAGTATACTTGTACTCTGGACAGTTAGATGTAATTAGGAAAAATTAAAGATCTCTTCTACTGGACCGTGAGGAACTTAAAAATGAGACTGGGACATAGAAACAGGCTATATATAACAACTCTTGAGATGCCTAAACCGCTGTGGAAAAAGTATTTAAGTAATCTAAAAAAATAACAAATCTATGCTATATTACCTTATGGAGAAAATTTCAGGAAAACGTTGTTTTTAATTATAATAATAAAATTATAAATAAAACCTATGTAGCATACTGATGGCCCTCCGTGGTAGATAGATTACTAAAATAAAATACAAGATGTTTAAATGTCTTGGAAGTAACACCCCGTCTCTAGTTGATTATTCTTTTTTTCAGTCAGTTAATGTGAGATGTGCGTTATTTGGTCTTCATTTGTGCGTGGTATTTTTCTGTACTGATAATGCCCTTACAGGAGAAACAAAAATCCTTTGTTTTAAGGGATTTTACAATTAGCCATATTCAAATCAAAACCGGAGAATTGTTTTTCTCGATTATCAGATGGAGTTCCTATTTAGAAGACACTGCCACTTTTTGTAATAAATAAACTCTCTTGTTAAAAGAAACCATACTCCAAACTTGTACACAGAAGTAGTTTTTTCGAATACACCTAAGTGGCAATATAGCTCCTGTAGATCGATATATAAAGATAAAATCATGAAATAGCTTCGAGGCGTTAGGAATGGTTGGCTGTAAGATTGAATAGATCCCGTAAACCCGCTGGGAATCCATCCATATTTATTTTTATTGGAAACATGGATGCGAGGAAAGGAAATCATTGAAGGAGTGACCGATATTTCTGAACCATGTGTAAAGGGCATGAATAAAGGGAGAGGGAGAGAGATTTCTTGATAAAACTTGCTCTATACACATACACACACGACTACTACTCAAAAGAATCTTTTTATAACAATTCATGTTCAGCAGTTTATTAGTTTTCTACCATAAAATATTTAATGCCTTCGAGTATAATTATTTCATCACACATCAAAGTTATCTCTTATGCACTTTAAACGTCTTTTTGTTGTTTAAATCTGAAATATTAAAATTTAAAAGAAATATGTCCAACAGGAAACCATTATAATAGAACTAGCATAGAAGTGAGAGATGGAAGTTAGTCGTATCACTTCAAAATCGACCTCTAGACAAAGTTTTACGTATACGTCTATTCGCAAAAGTATAAATACGATAGAATTTGGTAATAAGCATTTATAAAAATAGCAAGTTTGGAATAGTATAACAAAATTATATATTAAATTAATTAATGTAGATTAAAATAAATTATTTATTTGAAAACTCTATTTTATTCCGATAGATGTTAAAAGGCAAATGGGGTATGCTCACAGAAAGTTGCAGATTCAAGTTTGAGTTTTCAGAAATGTAAACATAACTCATTCAAGCTGGAAAATAGGGACAACAAATATTTTATATATCAAGAAAATTAACGTTATATATAATTAAATTTATATATAAAGGAGAAAAAAAAACTATTACTTGTCAAATCTCTGTCATATATCTTGAGGATAGGTAGGTAATAATTACATAGTAACATAATTTCATAAACATACTCTCAATTAACATTTCAAATTAAGAATCATCATGTCGTCATGCCCTAGGTCTCGAATTCACAAGAGAGGAAAGGGTTTTGACAAAAGACACAAAGCTCTAAAATATCCTATCTTTTTGAATCGTTTTCTCAAAAGTTATTATAGAAATTCAAACTGCCCCACGCATTTTAGAATAAGAAACAATCGGTTTGAATAATAACTTCAACAAAAAATTCAAGAGCAGGTTGCCATAGCCGACATTCACACTCGTTGAACCTTCCTAGGTGCCTCAATAGAGAGGTTTGTCCCTGTTTCGGACTGCTGGTAAAAACGTTAAAAAATATAGAAACGCTAAAATATAGCTTTTACTTTACAAATTCCAAAGCCAATAAAGACAAGACGATGACAATGAATCTCTGAATTGTCATTTTAATATCGCTATCTATTTTTCAACAAGTGAAGACCAGCATTGAAAAAAGTATTCCTACTTATGCTAAAAGAACTAGTTTTTTCACAAGAAAGACCTAAAAAATTTTAATGACGAGAAGACCGATTCTGGGCAGGTCAGAGCCATGAAATAATGACTAATTTAAATATGCTATGTACTGTCTCGAGATTTAATCGGGATACCAGGATAATTGCTGAAGGCAATTATCTAAAAATAAGTTAATTAATTAATTTATATTGAGTCCTGCAAAATATTATTATAATTGGATTCTTTTCCAAAGGCTTTTTGTGTGTTTACCAGTTTACCAATTAAATATCATTATATTAATAAAATGTTGTTACCATTGATTATATAATATAATATAAGGGGTGGTACTGTGTAATATAATAGTAAATAAACTACATAAAGTATTTATTTACAATTTATTGATATATGATGTTATTAAAATGATTTAAATGATCCAGATAAATGGTTGCTATAAAATATTACATTATGACTTATTGCCTAATATATACTTATAGCTGCTGATTTGGATGGTGTGTGTGTCGAGGTACGTAGTGAAGAAGTCTTCGCCGTTGGTGCTGTGTTGTAACCGTGAGTGTCATCTTAGCCTGGAAATTCCATTTCTGAAGAAGGGCTTTCTTAGGACTTCTCCAACTCCATGCTCTTCTCTAGCCCGTCTTCTTCTGTCCCTCTACTGCTTCCGTGTCTTCAATGTTTTTTTCCTGGTCTCCTTGTCCTGACTCCTTTTCTCCCACCTCCCTATAGAGGCGTTACCTTTTTCGACTCTAATTCCTCATTGGCTATAGGTGACAAAACGCCCCCTAGGTGAGCGCCCTCTAGGCCCGAGAGGGGATGGGAAAGTTCTAGGAAGGGTTTCTACCTGCTTACTTGGCTTCTATCCTTCGGCATTTAGCAAGAGATGTGTGAAAAGCTCTGACACACAAGACCAAGTGCGGTACACAAACACAGGTTCCCCTGTGTGTGTTGAGAGGGGTGTCTGGAGAACAGGTATTCTTGCAGATGTGGCTAAATCATATAACGACTTTTACCATATTGTTGTTGTCGGAATGTAAAAACCTCGATACATACCAAATAATTAACTACAAGAAAAGAACATTTTTTTTTAAATGTAAAAATTTTGTCAGTTCCAAACTTTTACAAATATCCAGACCATCACATCTGTCTTCACAATTTAAAAAATGGTTTAATTTATTAGTCACTCACTCACTGTTGGGCGCTACAGTCCTTGTAGAACCTTGGCCGCTGCCACCATTCTTCCCTCCCCATGCCTCGCGGTCTCCAGGCCTTTTCAATTCCCATCCCTCTCAAATCATCTAGCCACCGACGCCTGGGTCTGCCGCTTTTCCTTCTTCTTCCTGGTACACCATTTAGCATCCTTTTAGGTAGCCTACAGGGTTCCATCCTTTCCACATGCCCTAACCATCTTAGCCTCCCCTTCTTAATAGCACAGAGGATATCAGTCTCTCCATAAAATTCTTTTTAGTTCCTCATTGCTTCTGATTCTCGACCTGTGCACCTCTTTTACGGCTTCAAAGATCTTTCTCAGGAATTTATTAGTCAATTTTGTAAAAATATTAACAATAATACTCGTTTGGAAAAAATTTAAAATTATTGTCAGGGTATGGTAAAATAACAGTACCTGACAGTATGAAATTCCGGCACAAATGTGAATATATTATGAATAGATAATGAAAAACTATAACTTTAATCCAACAACATTAAAACATACAATAGCGTTCTCCTTTTTAAATTAACTTGGCAACTGACCGAGACAAGCCATTGTCCTACCATTGTTGCTTGTTCCCAGATGAGCATAGCTCCCGGGGCATTAAAGGAACAGAAGGAACCGAGTAGTCGAAAATAAGCGACTGGAAGGCAGTCATTATCCTAGATAGTGACTATGGACCGGAACTGGAGGCAAAAACGGCCAGTACTGAAACCGGAAGTGTAGGCGACCCGCCACGATAGCTCAGCCTGAAAAGAGCTGTTCTAATCTACATATTCTTTCGGACCTAGTATAGATAAATTCCATAGGAGAAAAAAAACCGCTCAATATACAGAGAGCTGCACTATTCATCTCTTATAACCTCTACAATTTTTGGAATTTTTATTTGATTTTCAATGGGTCATAAAAGTGACATATTTGGCGTATATTTTGAGAACATGGATTGTTTTTTCCCCAGATTTTCATAGCCAATGAAATTTTAAGATAAATTTTTGCTTGGGTATTTTTTTGATAGTCATAAAGACATAAATTGACACAAATTATACTAAAACAATTATGTTGGATTTTCACACCGTTAGCAAGTAAATTGTAAAAAATCGCATTGACGATTTAACGATTTACGCGTCGAATAAAAAAAGTGAGACGGTCATAAATTATTTGAAATAATTTCTTAAAACTGGAACAGGAGACTTTAGCATAGTTTAATAAAGCAATATTTAAAAAGCACCTGAAATTGTAAACGGCGTGAAACCGTTCACTCTCGCCCTCCGTGGTAGCCTTACCTATCGACTTCTTAAACAGATAATTAGTCTGTAGGTTGTGAAGTATCGAGTAGGTTGGTCGATGGACGGCATGTCACAATCTCACAAGAGGAGATCATAACACAAAAAAGGCAATCTTTTCCAACCGGACTCCGTTATTTCAAATAATTGCTTAAATCTGGAAGAGGAGACTTTAGGATAGTTAAATATAGATATAATATATATCTATATATCGAGATAAACTCTCTAGATTATGAAATCTGATTTCAGATAGAAATATTTGGGAAGTAAGTTACGTTGGAGGGGAACTAGAGAATGTTAGACAATTAACAATAACTGAAAAAGATAGACCATATGACACTTTCATGATACAACGAAAATAGAAATTATAAAAATTATATAAGTTGGGTAAGGATTACTATGTAATGCGGGATGAATGATCTGCACACAACCAACTTGTATTTTTGCATTACTTCGCAAAAATCGTCGGAATTATCATAATAAAATTCATTTGAAAAGATAACGCATGTATTATTTTATGTGTGTATAAATGAATAGGCGTCTCACCATTCTTTAAAAGTAACAAAGCTAAATGTCGAACGCTGTCATGATGTTAACTTTTAGACCAGAGACGGGACGTGACAGCCCGCTTGGCATCACAGCGACAAGTTGTTCCTGTTTCTTGTTTCCCTACCTCATGCTTTTCGTCATATAAAGCAAATACAACTCAGTTAGAATATTTAAAACCTAACTTAGAAACAAGGGGGGAAATATGAAAATTATTAAATATTCTACTTTTTCAAAGACATATCATTATAAAATAGGCACATATAGGCGTACTTTTCTGAAATTAAAAAAAAAAATACAATATTTGCCATTAATTATTAGTAATGTTAGTCAGTTACTTCTACAGTTATTGTTATTTTTTTTTTAAATTAAGACTTTTATTTGAAAATTTATAAACGAATGATCGGAGAACTCAGGCCTGATAAGAGGGATAAACAGAGAGATGAGCGAAGTGCTCAAAGTATCGGGGAGTTTTATAAAAATCTATATACTCGAACTGTAGGTTTAATAAATATATGCAAATAAAATAAAATGATCATTAAAAAATAATATTACTGATTTATAAATATGTGATAAAACTAAAGATATATAAAACATAGATTCAAACATCATGCTCATAATATTATTTTTAATAAAAGAAAAAGTACTTATTAAAATCATGTGATATTCTTAATCTGTTAAAGATTCGGGCAAAAAAATACATATAATTGTATAATTTCAATATCTTTACAAACAGTGCCGTTTGATTTCAAAATAGTTTCCTACTAGAAAATAAAATTCAAAATCTAAGAAGGGTACTAAAGTGTCAAGAAGCAGATATAAGTGATACAAGGTAACTGGAATACCAGAACCTTCCAAGCAAGCTTACTTACAGAAGTCCATCTATTTTGATTTAATTTAAGATAGTGGATAATTGATCATGGAGATCACGGGAAATTTATGAAAACTTAATGGTCTTATGCCTTACGAAGTTTTTAATTAGAATAATTTATAAAAACTTAATGGTCTTATTCCTTATGAAGTTTTTTTATTAACATAATTCGTGAAAATTTAACATTTTTTTTTCTAATGTAGTTTTCAATTTTAGCTTTTTTTTGCTCGAAATACACTTAATATTTACTAATTGACCACGGATAGTTTAAAATGAAAATTGTTGTCTATTGAGTCTAGATATTAATACTTTTTTTTATCCAGAAAATGAAGATTTCGATGTTTAAACTAATTACTGATATTTTGAAAAAATATAAATTTTTAAAATATTACTAAAAACACATTAAACAATCAATTTAAAAAATATAAACTTAATCGAATGTTACTCCTGCCTCCTATAATTGTATTATTCCATTGTCTTACACTTTCACAATCAGCGTTCTGCCAGCGCCTGAATTATGACGCCGTCATTTCTTCGTTTTCGAAGCGAAATGCCTTTTGTTTTTATCTCCTCATTGTTTGCGATGTGCCACTGACCTGGAAAGACCTTAATCAGATGGGCTGATATCAGGAGTAGGGGCTTCGTGAGGTTTGGTGTTGACTTCTATTCTTGCGAATTTGGCATAGTACAAATGAGACCGACTTCCAGGGGTCATGCCTCGTCAAATAATTGCTTTTCCTTGTACGATCAGAGTACCTATATGATATTGAAAACCGAACATACTCCAGCTAGCTGTTGAGTAAAATCAGTCATAATTCATCTAAATGTTTTAACATTTAGAAGAATAGACAAAACCTTCTATAATTCCGTTAACATTTCACACAAATTTAAAAGATTTTGGATTAAAAGTAGTATATGTTACATTGAAATCAAAACACCCGCCCGGGTATAACCAGTTTCCATCCGCTTACAAACTTAAAAATATGCTAATCCTATATATAGGATCAAATATACGATACGTGATCATATTACGTATAAGATATTCTAACAAAACATCTGCAATAAAAATTCGAGAAACTTAGAACAATAAAATTGTAATAACTTCAACAAGACTCTACCAATCTACACGAAACGTATGAGTGATTTAAGGCCCTATAAACTACACTAAATGGAAAAACTTAACTTAGGTAAACAAATTACCGCCGGAAATACAAAAAAATTGTTGAGTTCTTCTCTTTGATTTATATCTTTTCTGCTTTACAGAGACAGAAAATCAAAAGAAATTCATATGGGTTGGCAGAGCAGGAATTCAGCTTTCCAACAGTTATGAGGTTAGATTTGATAAAAATTCTGAGGATTTATAAATGTTGGACATTCACAGAAACAAAAGTTTCCTTAAAATCAACCACAAAAGTTTTTAATTTTTTATTTCTCTGAAAATTTTAATTGAGCATCAAAACTCGCTTCTGAATATTGTAAGGTTAAAATTTAAAAATCTAATTTAAATAAAATTTAAAATCTAATTCCATAATTTTTTTTTAAACTTTAAAAGAAGCAACCTTTAGTTTTTGTACTTTTTTAAAATAAATTTAAATTCATTTAATACAATTAATAATTTGCTTTTCTTATTGTTCACAAAAAAAAAGAAATATATATATTGATGATAATGAATGATCAATTGATATATGATAACGTTTAAATCTACACAGAATGATAAAATAAGAAATTGCTAAATTTCTGTATATTTTTTTCGGTTCCTATGGCCAAATTTTATCGGCATGACTAGTGCCCGCGGCGTATGCCACTTCCTCAAAATACTACATAAAAAAAAATAAGGGAACCGCAAAAAAGTTTGGGAACCGCTGCCATAAACCCTCGAAAACGTGTCGAATATTTTTCGACCTAGTATCACCAAAAAAATGTTTATTGAAATCTATGTTCTCACGACCGTAGTCTCTCCATTTTCAGTCATAGTTTAAGTCTTGTTCGGGTAGACCTCGAGTAAATATTCCCTTAACGGTAATCCTCTTTAATATAAATTATATAAAAATCTAATAAGATTTAATTAAATATGGTTATAAGTAATTAGTTAACTGGATATTATTTATTAAAATTCACTAACAGAGATACTCTAGTATGTATTACATACAAAGTTAATAACTTGACGCACTATCTTGTCACATGAACCTCCTAACACTTAAGAGGTATCAAAGTGTCATACAGAAACAAGTAAGGTAGCGCTCCAGTCATTAAGTCGGATACATACGGCCTGAATAAGTAAGCATAAGCACTAAGCTCAACTTCCACATTGTAAAATTTAACATTTCAGAAAGATGGGATCCGGAGTAAGCAAACTTTTCGATAGGTACCACAAACCCATGTGTAAATTTTACATTTCATAAAGTTGGAGTGGCGGTTAATGCGAAAACTCTTCACTTGATAAACATTAAAACCAACTTCAAAAAGTTTTCGTGACTGACAATAGTAAATTAGAGAAACCAACAATAAAAAAATCCAAGAGCTATAAAATATTTATCTATATAGTTATAACATCTAAAAACTAATTTTTAATCATTTGAAATTAACAATGATACATAAACCATATCATTAGCACTTCAAGAGCCAATGAAGAATAATAAAAAGTTTCCTCATGGGGCAATAGTTTACAACTTTTTTTGGAATTTTTTAATATTTTTGATTGTGACATTTTAGCAAATAGAGAGATTTTTATAGTTTTATTAGTGATACGATAAAAAGGATTAAAAATGATTCATAATTGGATGTTCATCGATGTTTTTTGTTGTACCTCAAAGTTCAATCCTGCCAAATAACAGTAATCTACCGTTGTGTTGTATAGCAGGATTTATTTTGCTTTAAACGATAGTTAAATGTGATTTAACTGAATTTGAAGGATCCTACACTTTCGACACTATTCTTCAATGAATGTAATATGTTATTGCAGAGTTTGATATGCAGCAGTTGGATTATAACGCTTCGATAGCAAACTTGTCGTCAGATAGTGCTAGGATGAGTTAGGATACCAACTTTATACACTCTGTACAAAAAGGGATTGAAGATACTATCTTGAGGAACTCATGAGCACCACAGAAAGGAGACAGAAATAGGTAACATATGAATTACTTTGAAGATATGGCCAGTCATCTAGGATCGAACAGATTAATACGAAATATGTAGTTGAGGAGGGGTTCCACACACTGGCACGATGTTTAAAAAAAAAGGAATGAGGTGATTAAATTAAGGTTTATTAGGTAATGGAAATAATTTAATCAATAATACAAAGTCAACTGTGAAGTACTGATAATCTCAATTTATTTTTGTTTAGAAAGTGGTAAAAAAAAATTTGGGCATCGTACTGAATATTTTTGAAATATTTTTATTCTTTTTTAAATTTTATATTGCCAAACGTAATTATAATTTCAATTAATAATAATAATAATTAGTGAAAATAATCAAATAAAGCTTAGATAACAATACCATTTGAAAGATAACGGAGCAGCAATATTCATTAAGTACAATTAAACCAATACATCGAATTAAGATTTCCATCCATATAACATAGTAAACAAAAACTTTTTGAGATCGATTGAAAATTATTGTCCTTTTTTTTACTTACTCTACTCTTTATCATTCAGTTCTTTTAAGATTGACGATGGCAAAGGTTCCTCCCGTTTCTATGAATTTTGTTTGGGACTTGTCTTTTTGAAAAATCACTTTACTGTTCGAGGTATAAAGTAAAACTTGATATTTCTATAGATCTGCTGATAACAAAGTACTCAGACAATAGCCATACCAACTGGAGCGAGTTCAAAGACCAGAACCTCTTCACAGCTAGATTAAACGCAAAGCTTAACACTTCAAGGAGTATGAGAAGCAAAGCTTACACCTTTATCGACTCTACTGCAAATACTTGACGCCTTTTTTTTTTGCCTCACAGAAACTCTCATAGTAATTTACAGAAAAGAATGGATTACAAGTGGAGCTAAGTCTGACATCAATACATCAGTGAATACAATTTTAATCATAATATACAAACATATCTATACACCGGACAGGCGTGGAAAGAAATTTTGTCCGTATTGCGTAGAACCCGGTTAGTAACGGGGTTAATATAAAATAACACAAAAATGAAATAATAAAATTATCTACATATCGTTACTTAAACAGTAGTCCCTAGCAAGGTCGAAAAAAAAACACAATTTTTATATACAATTAAAAAAATTAAAGCGTTATTCTTGGGACATCCCGGCCGTCGTTTTGTCGGATAGATAATTTATAGCCTACAAAATCATGCGTTTTGTAAAATTATACTTTATGACTTGTGGCTGAAAGTGAAAAGTATTGATGGGGAATAAAATTGTCTCCACGTGCAAAGTGGAAAGATTCAAATGGATTAGATACATATATTGTTACCTGGGACCTTAAGATTCAGTAATTAGTTCGTTTTCTATTTTAGTACTCCCATGCATTTAGAAAGCTACATATCAGTCGCTGCGATGTTATTCCTTTGGTCAGATAATTCCATGATGTGTGATCTAAATTATATAGCCGATTTTTCCATCTCTGGGACTTGAACTACTAATAATTAAATATAAAATCTCTCTGGCAAAGAATTTTGTTGTTTTGATTAATTTATTCAAATAATGAACTAAACTTAATAAAATTTGAAATAGAATACATAAGCTAAAAGTTACAAATTAACTGTATAATAATGATAAAATAATTGGTTTCAAACTTTTTTCTTGTTTACAATATAGGAAAAAACAAGGCTAAGCTCGATTTATTCCCATGTATAAAAAAAAAACCAATTTGTGATTTCACGGCGTTGGAACTGTGTTCCTATCCCTCTATCATAAAAATATACCGATAGCTAACAGTTCCAGAAGATGGGCCGTTGGTTATAAGAAGATGAAGAGTACAGTTGGTTCAATGATACCGAAGTTTTTCTCTGCATAAGGAAATATAACGGTTTTCGTAGAAGGGCGAGCAAGGGGAAGATAGACTTTATCAACTCTCATCTGACATTAGGTTCTTTGTTTATTTATTTCTTACTCAAAGTTATTTATGTTTTTGAAAGATTTATTTTGTTTTGTCACAAGAAAAATTAACAGCTAGTTTCGAAAAAGTTTCTCCAAGGACATAATCAGTTGTATAAATTTCCAAGTTTCTCGAACAGCTTTTGTTGTAATAATTTCAAACCAGAAATTATATTATATTACTGATTTAATATATTGATTGTTTGAGAGTAGTTAATATTATTATAAACACAAACTCTAATGATCCACTTTTACTCTCAACTTTTTATTTTAACAAAATAAACAGTTGTTTATTTTCTCCTCTGAGGTTTCGGCCCTTTGGCCATCCTCAAGGAGACAACCTTATTCATTGATTTCATAATTTATTAAATTGTCTTTTTTTTTCAGGCTAATTGTCCATGCCTTATACAATCACATAATTTCAATATAAAACTATTCTGCAAAAATTGTTTTTCCTTTTCTATTAACCCCTATTGTAAATGGCTGCTTGAGAATGGCCTAAGGGCCGAAACGTTGGAGGTTTGTTAAAATAAAAATTCTTTAGAAAATTATCATTTTTTTAATGTTTTTTATGTTTTATGTTTTTCAATGTTTATTAGATAATGGAAAACGTCGTGAAATCCACATCTCCCGCCCTCCGTGGTACCTTTACTTATCTCACCTTTTAAACAGACACTTAAAGCCAACATGTTAGTCGATGTACGCCATGTCACAATCTCTGGAAGATCATAACACAAATAGAGGCAATCCTAACCCGCCGGACCCGCCCCATTAAAACCCCCAGGAAGCGGCGGTCCTATATCATTTTCGAAACATTTGCTTAAAATGGAAAGAGGAGACTTGGATAGTTAAATAGAGAAATATTTAAAAAGAGCCTGAAATTGGAAAACGAAGTGATGCGAGCTTCATTTTATTTTATTGAATAATTGACAAAATTTAAAATGAAAAAAAAAAGTTTCCCTTGAATTTTAGCATGAATCTAACAAATATAGACCAGAATAATACACTTTTTTTTTTAATCTAACATAATCATTTCGAGATTTTTAAAAGTTAAAAATGAATTCCTAGCCTTGAGTTTGTTAGGGAACATACCAAATGTGCCATTTCATTTATTTAAAACATCAATCTAACGCAATCAGTTGTGAACCAAGAGCAGTTTTGTAATCCAAAACATGTTTAATGGTGGTTATTTCTAAGATTTTGAAAAAATTATATTAATGGAATATATATATTCCATGCATTAAATTGATAATTATAAAACAATCATGAAAATACTAAACATAAATGCTCAGAATTTCATGTGATTCAAGTTATTTCATTTGGAATGATCCAATACAGTTTAAAACGAAACTATTTCCTCAAATATTTATTAACTTCTATTTTTAACTAGTTACATAATTATTCTATAAAATAAATTTTCAATCTAAATAGATTTCTCGAATTATCAACAAATAAATTCATAATTATTCATTTCATACCCTTCTGAATACAATATAGAAAGTAATTTATTTATATAAAATTAAAAACATGCACCCCATCTCATTACTGCTCCCTACTAACATGCATATTCATAAATAATTATATTTATTTCTTCAACAAAATATGCAAATGAAATTCTCACTCGATTCGTGAAATTAATAGTAAAAAAAAAAAAGAGGAAGTGTGTGGAATTATAAGTTACTCATGTTTTCTTTGGGCCTTTAAAGGACAACGTGTAAGCAGTGCAGACTGATACGCTATAGAATAAAAACACCAGCATGTTTTCACTTTCACCCTCAAGACCACATATTCCAGTTAAGAACTGCACTCAGTCATGAAAGGCAGTTCATGAGTAAAGCTATATGCGAGGGAGCCGTGGCATGAAATGTTTTTTAACACGTACAAGTGTGAATAGGAATGAGCGGAAACAAAGCTGAGGTCGATGCAATCAGTGGAAAGATCTGGGCTCAATACCGCATATATCGTTGCTATCGCTCCGTTCGACAGTAAAATCCTAACCTACTTAAAATAAAATTATTCACACCTTTTAAGCAATAAAATCGGCACGTTTGCATCGTAAAACATTTATAACCATTACGGTGACTGCGACCCTACATTTTTGACGAATAAAATTGCAAGGGTCCGTTTTTACTGTACCTTCATAACTCAGAGAACAATGTTGACAAATATGGAACACAGAAGTCAAGTTATTTTTATAATTCATTAACGTCCGGATTTTAAAATTAGCAGGAGTGAGAGATACAGTATTTGGCAGTGGATAGGAAGGAAATAATGCAAAATTAAAAAAAAAATTAACGTTGCATAGGAGACTTGAGAAGTTTACAAAGTCATGAATAGCATAGTTAGTTGTAATGTAAGTTAATAGTAGAGTTGTAAAGTGGCTCATCAAGTATAGAAGTATAGTAGACATTTAAACTTAAAGGCGGAAAGCTTCCTGGACAACTATAGATGATAGAAGAATATAAGAGCTAGCTGGTATCTGGTATTACAGTATCAACATTTTTATTGAAGTTCTGTCAAAAACAGAAGGCTTCGACAAATATGGCCTCAAACGGATTTTTCCTTGCCTGACAAAACTGTGACGGTGGAACAGAGAAATTTCTAGCTCTTTGATGCGTCTAAAATGGTACGATACTGAAAAAAAAAAAATCAAATAGCTAGATTACAAAACTGTCAAAGACAGATTAAAAGAATATATAGCAAAAAAAAAAAATCAGAATTACGAAAATCAATTTTTTTTACAAATAGTATATAAATGAATGTCGAGACTTAATTCTAGCAATATTACTGTTAGAAACCTCTGGCTTAGATCTCTTCGAATAATTAAAAAAACAATGATTTTAGAAGACTTGGGTATTAGCATTGAGGATATTGCGATCTTAGCCGAAAATTCTATCCTGGAATCCGTTGGCTCTTATCCAATACAAGGATATTAAGTATAACTTATTTATTTTTTCTTAACTTATTTTTCTGTTTCTAACTTATTTATTTTTCTTTAACGTACTAATTAGCTTTCATTTTATTTATTCGTTTTTAGCCTTACTATTAATATTGCTATTTTACTACCATTTTTTCTATATTTATATTCTGGGATTACTTTTTAGGAATTTGATTATATTACTTTTTTAAAATAACAATTGAGGTGAAATTGAAAATATGAGGCTTATAAAGGTGCGTGAGTATGAGACAATTGTCCCTAAACGTAGTAAAATGAAAAATATAGAATAGATTATAATCATCTATAGTTTTCTTATTATTTACTTGAACATAGTTTTCTTATTATTCAATTTTTTTATCCGTGCGTAATGGAAGTTTTCAGGTTGTACAAATCCATAAATTTAAATAAGACTTGTATAATAAATTGAATAATTGACGGATTTCTGGAAAATTGAAATATGATATATATGACAGTAGAATGGAAAGGATAAAATAAATACAGAAAAAAATAGTATAGGAACCAAAAAAAACACAATAAATGAGTAAAAAAATGTAATATAACTTAGGGATAAATTACAAACATTGCGTTGTGTTTCAAATATTGTATCTTTGTTAATTACTGTATGTAAGTTTTAACATTTTCGAGAACCCTCCGAGGTTCATGCTGCGTCAATAAGTAGGTACCTTTAACTGGGGAAAAATCGATTCGTGCTCGAGCGTGATCATGATTAAATCACCTCCTTGCGCAGTCGTTTTTCAATAAATGTACTGAATCCCCCAGGCCTGTTGCAGCTAAGCGACTGCCTCATGAATGCAGCGGTACCGGTTCGAATTCCGCCTGAGGAGTCGAATTTTATTTCTGAAGCGGAAATGAAAACGTGCCCTCCCCAACATGGAAGAATAGGTTGGTTACCTCTAGATAACCATTCCTCTCCCGCGTATATGACAAGGAAAAGGGTCATTAATAAAAATAAAAAAAGTATCGAATCCCTGAACCTGCATGGCCTGTAGCGGTACAGATTTTCATTTTCTCTTGTTTAGATTATTTCCAGTAAGACTAATTGATATGATATGTATTATAGAAACTCAATATATATTTTTTGTAAAGTTTTTCATTTTGTGAGACCGCCACACAATGAAAAAAGTCAACGCTCCAGGCCTCATTCGAACCAGCAGCAAGCCTAGCAGATCTCAGATAGGTAAGACTCCGCCTAACCACCTGAGCCACGGACGGCCCTAACAAACTAAAGAGGTGGTAGAATTTTAAGAAATTTTCTTCAAAGATTTTCGTTGGACACAAAATTGTCAAGAGAAATATATCTTCTGAAATAGCAGCTTGAAGAGTTTCAAAAAGTACTTGGTACCCAATTTTCCAAGATATAGCTATATTTCCTCGGCTAAGGAAAGAAAGCAAGAGGAAGAAATTCCCAAACTGAGACTACCTGTAATAGAGATTAATGAAAAGTGGAGAACAGTTTGCAGAAAGAAGCTAAAAAGTTTACATCGCCTGAGACGTTAATCAAAGGGAACAACGGGCATAGTTCGAAACTGGGGCCCTTTGGAAGTCGTTAATGTGCCACTTTGCCTCACCCTACCTCATTCGATTTATATTACGCTTTTAAACCATCCTCTTTTCAAAAGAAGTAGAAAAAGAAAAGGGAAGAAAAGGACATAACTTAGAAGAGCAAAGGATTTCTTGTCTAGTCTTACGAAAAAGAACTAGATATATCCATTACTTCTAGCTCTATAAAAACCTTACTATACATAAGTGAAGTGATTAAATACAATATATTATTCAAAACACATCGATGTTTCAAATATGTTTTGATTTTACTTGGAATTGGACATACTATTCCAAAAATAGTACCATGGACTAAAATTTTTTTTTCTGCTAGGGTAGTCTTACAGACTGTCCTGAAGTTACTGGGATTGTAATGAATAGACTACAGACTATGGTATAATCAATGAAATACGCCTAAAACAAAATTCAAAAAAATGAGCCACTATTCAAGCAAGCACATATATATATATAAAATATTTAATCAGAAAAAAACAAAAAATGTAACGTTTAACTCTTTGTTTGTGTCTAAACGAACCATATCATTTATAAACGTCACTCCCCACAACCAGATATGTTTATTTTACCATTAAAATCGAACCAATAAATGAAATACATATGACAAAATAAAAGGAACAAAGCTAATTATTTGCATTCACTTTCTTCTAGAAGAAACCAGATAGAACAACAAATGTCACCGAGTCGACTGAATACAATTAGTAAAGTGAGGCTTAGAGCTACAGAAGCAAATTATTATAGCTGCAAAGTCCCTTTGTGCCCGTGACAATCCTTTCACCACACTGATTAGAGTTAGAACATAATCAGAACCCAGATTGTTAAACACCGAATCCATTCGTTGATCCCAGTTACAAATGGAAGGAACATTATCCCCATCAGGATATTTATTGTCCACCGCAAAGATCGACCTAGTTGTTAACAGCTTTTGAATGAAAACCATTGTGTAATAAAACAAGCACCCACTGACAGAAAAATTAAATAAAAGATCCGACCCAAAATAATAGAACCAAAAAATATCTGTGACTCAACTTTAGTTGACCAACCGGCCGATGCTCAGTCTGACTCTCAGTCTTCATTATTAGACTAAAAATTCGTTCTGTACTCATGTTGCTACTTTGCGATCATGGGTTTATTTTTTAACAACAATAACTATTTTATTTTACATATTTTTTTTAATATAAATAAGAAATGTATTTAATAAGAAGATGCTTGGGGTCACTGGTTGTACCCTCAATCATCTTCTCATATAATATCCACAATCCACGGCCAACAAGTAACTCACCATTATAAAGCGTATTTTAGTTATTTGTAATTATTTTGGTTGAAAACACTGTTCAGAAGACATAATTTCGCATTGCATAATTTTCTTATTAAATACGGGGCTACTAATTCTGGAAGACATCTCAACTTAGTTACTATGGACGTAATCTAGTTAAACAAGGATATTTTTCTGAAAGTGAAAAATCTGGAGTCCTGATTACATTATCAACCTTAGTTTCTCCATCCACCTGTTAAATACAAGATCTCAACTAACCAATTTGTACACCCCTCCCCATAGAACTGTTTTTTTAGTTCTAATTTTTCAATTCTTTACTCATATACATTCATTAAGCCTTACCCTTCACTTCATTCGAACATCAATTATGCACCTATTTCCTTCATTATCTATCTTCAATATATTTGTAAATAATGAATATCTGCGGAAGCTTGCATAAATAGGTACTTTTTTATTAATTTAAATAATTGTATTTTTTATTTAATTTTGTTAAACTTAATATAATCTAGCCTGACAAATGCTACAAAACTTTTTTTTTAATTTATCCGCTTGAATGCCTCCTTTTATGCTTTTAAACAAAACTATTTATTTTATTTTCAAAGAATTCCTACAATATATAACTACCTAACTTGGATAGTACTGTTAATGCTTTCTGTTCAATGAACGTGACGTGTTAAAAATAAACACGGAAAATTAAAATTTTGAAGTCTGTGGTTTCCAACGGATGGGCTGTAGGAGAGTCCTGAAACAAATATTTTTGTGAAGAGTTATTATTAGCACTATTCAATTATTATCTTCCATGGCGTCGTTGTGCCTCTGGAATGTTTTAATAGTCAACTGCACGAGAAAACTGATTCAAAATGAAATTTTATTTTTCAATATTATTATTATTTGTTTGTGGGAGTGGGTAGCCCATCAGTAAGGCAAAGGAATACTAACTCCAAGGACCAGGGTTCGAAGCCGGCTATAATAATTATTATCTGTTTCCTGTAACCGTTGAGTCAGACAGAGCTGTGGGTTCGGAAGCCTGGTGGGGTCTACCCAGCCTCATAAAGTGGGTGCCCTTAATTGGGTAAAATTGGGACCTTAATTTTAACATTTATCACATTTACTTTTTGCATTTTTTTTTTTTTATACAGTTGTAAATTTCAATAAATTAAAAAAAAAATCAATATTTTCCGACCTTTCTTTACCCCAAGTCGGGGATTGGGGTGGGCTGTACACGGTTAAAGTTTCTGCTAAGGGCTTCGCACACTACAATGAGTTGGGAACAACTGCTCTAAATTAACAGTTCTTCTCATCTCCAAACCTTACTAGTAGACTAAAATTGTAATAAATAAAATAAAAAAATGTTGCAACAAAAATCTGTTGTTCATCTCTATGCCAAAGTATTCTCCACTGTCGTGTATTAAAAAGAAATTAAAACAACTTAAGAGAAAATTTTCTAAAGAATTTTAATATCCTGTAAAAGTTACCCGTTGTGGGGAAAGAAGAAAAATAAAATAAATAAGGATGAGGAAGTAGGGGAGAGGAGGAACTTGGCTCTCGCCCAGAACTCGGAACCAACAGGCTCTTTAAACAACTCTATACTTAGGCTAATAAAGACATAAGCCTGAGTGACCTCTACGACCTTCCATGCCGCTAACAATTGGGTTATCGCCGACAATCTTGCCCAGCCCTAACCATCACAATCGATTACCTGTCCGGTTAGGTTTCATCCTGTCTTCTCTCACTTTCACTTTTATTTTACTCTAGTTAAGACTAAAGATTTGTCGAGTCGTATACACACCACCACATAGGGCGAATTGGCAAATAAATAAACAAAAATCTTTTACTGGGAAAACTCACGTACATTATCAAAATGTTATTGGCAGAAATATATATTTTTTTCAAATCAATACTGATCGATAGATTCGTTTATGAAGATGAATAGGGAAAAATTGTTAATTAATGGAAAATTTGATGAATAGAGATAGGTTTCAAAAAAGAGGTAGCACGAATGACCAAGTATTTTCTGAAAGAAGAGCTTTAATAATAGGGTAAATACAAACCGATAGGTTAAGATCTTTTATTCTAACAGTGAATAGAAGAATATAAAATATGAAGGTCAAGAAAAAAGAAAGGTTCTAAGGACTTGCGTAAGATCCTTACAGTTCGATATTTCATTTAAAAGTAAGCGTCTGTTGGACTGATAGTTTGGGACCCCTTTACATTTCAAACCTAAATACTACAGAATCTCGAGTGCAAATCATTCACTCACTCACTAGTAGTTAGTTACACTTTTTTTACTCTCACACATTAATGAGTAAACCTTAACCTTCTTCCAATTGAGGTATAAACTTGAAAATTAGCAAACTTATAGCTTTTAGCCAATAACAGACGGGAAAAATCCAATTTTGGTCTCATGACGTTTTATCATATCTACTATACTATACGAATTAGTGGGAGATAAATTTTTAGGTCTCTTCAAAATTCATTTTATTTATTTATAACTCCAAAATGATGCGTCGTAATGTAAATTTCAGACTGTAAGGGGTCTATTTACGGGAGGAATATCATGAACGGACTGACCAATTTTATTGATTATAATTTTTTTTTTATGAGAGTTTTGGAGAGAGCTACTCATAATATGGATACTAAATGGCTCCCTTAGCGCAAAAGTCTTAAAAATAATATTTTTTAAAGTAGTAATGTGCAGGTTCTCGTCACAACTTTTTTTTTTAGTCTTTTTATTTTCTAGAACACTTCAAACCCTTTTAAGATGCATAATTTAGTGGTCTACATGTTCAAAATAGAAAAAACTTAGCTGAAGGAAAAATAAGTTAACACACCAGATAATCATTAATATAATAAATAATTATCTACAACTAATTATGTGAAACGGGATAGCTCAGCTATTTTTATTGTTCATAGAAATATATTTTATCATTAATATAATATAGAAATTAATTGAGCATTGATATGAGTTCTGATTAAATAAAATATTAATTGTCTGTTTTATTTTGTCTTTTTTAAAACATCTAAAAACGTTGTATGTGGAGCGGCTCAGTGAGTAAGGCATAGCCTCCAAGGACTCATGTTCAAAGTTGGCTGTGAGAGATAATTATTTATTCTGTTACTGTAGCCGTGAGTCAACCCTGTGGAGTCCTCCATAGTCCACCCAGCCTCACAAAGAGAGTACCCTTAATTGGGGGAAATCTAGCAATCGAGTGATTCTGACCAAATCTCCTGGTAAAACCGTAGGTCTAAAAGTAGTACAAGAGCCGTGAAGAATAAAAGGCAGTTATCTCACCCCAATTTTTGATTACAATATTGGTACAATTACTTTAATGAAAACTATGTATAATTACTAGTCAAAATTGATGAGTCTGCCAAGTATAGGAAGGGGGAATAAAAGTAGCGGCTGTTTCAAAACCTTAAAAAAACATTAATTTTTCATTCGGAGCTCTATATCTTAAAAACTACCAACAACACTAGAAAATCTAAGAGAACATTATTTAAAGAAGAGTAAATTTGCTGAAATATTAGCCCTAAAAGAGCTATTTACGCCCAATAGTTCTGGAGATATAGCTTTTTAAAAAGCAAAATTTCTTAAAAATCTTCTGACTGATTAATAGTTAGCTAATTTATTTTGAGAAATCTATATCTCCGGACGTACTATGAGTCATACAGATGTCTATTACCACTCAAATTAAAACTAGTTTAATGAACTATAATTAATGTTATGATCTTTAGCTTCGTAGGAATAGCAGTTTTCATGATATTTCCTAAAATAAATTGATTTATAGTTGTTCGGACAATAAGTTTGATTTATGAAAAACTTCATTTCAGAAACCAATGGACGTACAGATCTTTGCTAGCGCTCAAATTAAAGCTAGTTAAATTTACTACAAAATAGTTAATTATGTTTATCTTTGTAGGAGTAGTAGTTTTTATGATATTTGACAAAATAAGCTCACAAAATGTTAATTTATAGTTTATATATGTATATATAGTTGACCGTAAAAATTGATATATAAGAAGATGGCCAAGGATGCGGTCACCAGAGAAACAAAAATAGTTTACAACTATTTATTTTCCGACGTTTCGACCCACTTTGCAGGGCTTCATCAGGGCTGTTCAAAGCAATCGGTTGAACCGAAGTCAATCCAAGTGTATGCATATTACATTGCTTATGTCTGTTAATATTATTGTGTAACAATATACAGCGTAGTTCTTTTCTTTTCCTTTTTTGTTCTTTGAGTTTTATACTACGAAAAATGGCTATGAGAGACAAGTCAATCCAAATGTATGCAGATAACATTGTTTATATCAGGATTCACTGAGACCATAGGGTCGTGTAAAATCGACACACCGATAATCAATATAAGTCGAATTAGTATTAAAATTAGAGGTTGTGTGCCCGACGGGGATTGGGATCCCAGCTGCCTAATCACAGGCGGTAGGCAACGTTTTAAAAATGTATCAGTCGAGAACGATCACAAATTGATGGAGCGCCGTTGGTTGTTCCTAGCTATAAATTTTATGAAAGCCGTACTACTGATATATTGATGCCTCCATGTTGATTCTACGTCAGAAGGCTGGGCATTGGTAACCATGATAATGATACGCTTCTACCCGCCGATAACCCAATTTCATTTTCTGTAATTGTAGGTTGTTCAATCTGAAGCCGGATGCCAATTTCTCCCCGACGTATCACGAAGATATCTCTGTTCACAAGTCAAACCTAACGTGATCAGTGAATTAATCTTAATTTAACTCAGAAATCGAACGTTACAAAGAACAACTATCACATCGCGAACTTAGCCATCAGCTAATTGGTACGAAGTTTGTATCAATATTTATGTAACATTTTATTTTTAATAAAAGTAAATAGTAAAGTCTTTATTGATGCTTGTGTTATTGATCTGGTGAAAAACACTCTTGACGGCGAAACGTATTTTTAATTCTAATATATGTTCCTAAAAAGTAGTAGGTGGATCAAACAAGAAATAAAAATATATATATGTGATGCCCGATGTGGCTTACGTCGGCAAAGGTATAACATTTTTGTAATTAAGTTACTGTGTAAAATATTTGTTCCGACAAGAGAATTGCTGGGCTTGGTCAGGGTGGATATAATTAAAGTAACAATATTGCAGCAACTGACCTCAGTGGGCAAGCAATCAGTACTGAATGAACATGTAACGATTACAAAACATAGACGGGTGGATAGTGAGAAGCCTGATTGTTCTAAATGATAGACATTGGCTTAATATTAATACTATTATTAAATATTAGTAAAGAAGATATGTTATAACATATTTGTTTTGCTTTATTAATATTAATCACTACAAAATAGCGTGTATTAATTAATATTAACCACTCAATTCAGCAATGCAAAATCAATACAATGGTGTAGTGTTTATTTTACAATACTTAAGAAATTATTTTGTATGACATACCTTACTATTTTTTTCACAAAGCAAGATGAGAAAATAACCAAAATATTGCTGACTAACCTAAAAACAAAATACAAGATTAGTTCATATTCAATTTAAAATGATAAAAATTAATAAACAAAACCGAACAAACCACTTACGGACAGTGCATTCTCCTAAGCCATCACGTTGAGCTACGGATTTTCCTTTTCGGAAATAAAAAATCATTAAATGACTAAAATGAATTTTTTTCTCATCCATTTTGAGCAAGTAAAATACCACTTAAAGATAAGGAATTTCGGAATTGATTGAAGGAACTGATGCATAGAAGCACCTTAACTAATCCTTTTTTTAAATATGTAAACATTATTGACAAAGTAAACATGATTTTATAAACACAGAGAGGTTTAAATCGAAATATTGAAAAACGTTACGAACTTATTTTACAACCCAATAGAAGAGTTAGTCACTAATGAATTCACTTCATTCCCGCCAAATTTAAGTTTTAAATATAATAACAATACGAAGAAGTAAAAAAGAAAAAAAAATCAACCCACCTGAAACCTCAGGTGATGGATGTCTTCATGGAAATAGGAGATGACTTACTTTGGCCAACAATGAGTCGTTTGTTTGCTCTTACAATAGCGCCTTTCTCGTTAATATTAGAGCGTTAAATGGGGACTGTAAGATGTAAATGCAGGAAACTATCGACGAGATCTCAATCCCTCGAAGTATGTAGAGCAGGGTACAGTAAGAACCAAACAGTGGGAAACGAGATTTTTTTGTCATCCTCCAAGAAACTGGACCAGCCCACTTATCAGAGGATTCTTCGCCGATTAGACATGCATGTCGGCCCAATCCCTCAGCAATGGAATAGTCGATCGCGCCCAGGGAGTTGCGATCAATACTGAACAACATCCGAGGCTGATAAGACATTCTAATTTCAGAATGAAAGACCTACTTTTTGCAATAGTTGAATTCTTTCTATCATGCCAAAACCCCTATCCCAAAAATTCTGTGCTGTCATGAATTCCAATTCTTTCATTAATCTGTACACTCCTTAACTATAAAGTTAATCATCAAAAACAATAATTACCTATATTTCAAAATTTAAATTGTACTTTTTATATTTCAGTAAATAAAAATATGCCATTTTACAATAAAATCTACGGAGGAGTGTTGGAATCATGCGTATCAAGAAAAAGGCTTTATTTAGCACACGGTAAAGCAGATGGAATTTGATAAAATTTATACTTAAAGATGGCAATAGTAATCCCTATTTTTAACTAAGATTGAGGTAAATAGAACAGGATGTTTCTAAAAAATAGAGAAAAAGACGTGACAAAAAAAATTCTTTTACCCGTAATTATGCCAAAGTTGTAATTATGACTGAGATGGCTTCTGATAAAATCAATATATGACTAACAAGATACCCTCCCACATAATCCTTTATAATTTCATCAAAATCGGATAAGCGGTTCGATCAATTAAGCTTTAAAAAAAATTGACAACAAACGAACAAACAAATAAACAAATTCTTTCTCTGATTTCTAAAAACGTAAAATGTGATTTAAAATTATCTATTCCGAGGTCATAAATTTCTTTAAATTCTCTGCATAAATGCAATGCTTCCCAACCTTCAGTAGCGGGTAGAAAAAATCCTTTATAATTGTTTATAAAGGTTTTTGAAAATAAAGTATTACAGAAAATATTCAGAAAAACCTTTCACAGTGTGGTAAAATTACGAATAAAAATCCAAAAAATGACTAGTTTTTTCATGTTCGGAAATTCTTTGATGGGATAAACCGCTTGGTACTTGACGGTCTTGACGTGACTGTCATGAGATAAACTGTGGGACCGTGGGAAGAGAGAATTTAGAAGGATACACAACGCTTAAATATACTGTACCCAGTAAATATAATTTAGGTTATAGCGACACATAAAATAAGCGTGTAAGGATGTAGTAATGAACGGATCTATAAAAATATTAATGAACATTGATTCGACAGGTAAACGTTCGAGGGGAAGACCGAAGCGTAGGTGGGAAGATTTCATCGACTGATATGGTAGACCGGTAGACGGATGCCATTGGGTAAATGTGTGTAACCAGCAATTGGTGATAGTGCGCCTCGAACATTCGTATCACTAAGCCTTCATTATTATTAATGTTGTATGTTAAGAAATAAAATAAACAGTAAAGAGCGTTGTTATATTTTCAGGATATATCTAATAAATAATAATAGTTATTTTGAAATGAAATAAAATAAAATAAATGTATTGTACTAAAATTATAAATAGTAGCAAACTAAAATTGTAATATGTACCATATAATTATTTTTATGGAATATTTTTAAACGTTAATAAAAAAAACCTGATAATAGAAATAATAAAAAAAATTCCTTTTAATACCTTAAGATGAACATGGGTTATAATTTTGTAGTAGCGATAGTATTTTATTGCATATACATCTTTTTATGTAATTATTTGCGAAATTTCAAAGCTGTATGTTTTAATTTACATTTAAAATTAACATGGACATGCTACTTCAAGCCATTACTTTTAGGTTATTATATATTGTCTCAATTCATGCCACTAAGGATAGTGAAGGAGTCCCATTGTTAGCTTGAAATTAGGGCAGCATTACAGAACAAATAACCAATAATCAAACAATTAGGCAAGCCACTGTGGGAACCGGAGGCAAAAAAATGAGAAAACCCAGAAACTAAAACAGCGGGTGACGTGACTAAGAAGAAAGGGGAGGGGAGGCGAAGGAAAATAAAGACGGTAATAAAGAAGGATGCCTGCTGTAGCAGAGGAGGCGATATAATTCAAAAAGATTAGTGGTCGTGGAAAGTATCATTAGCATTATTCATTCCTATAATTGCAGGGTTCTTATGAACCATACTTAATTAAACGCAGGTGTTATACAAGACTGAATTCAAAATGCACGCAAGGAGCGCAAAACTAGAAGCAGGCATAGCTCGTAAGAATACTTAATTATGGGCTATTTATAATACTAAAGAAAATAAAAATATTGCACAAATCTTAAAATATTTCATGAATATGATTTTTTTTATTACAAGGATAGCATTAACTAGGTATCCTAGGGCACGTTAACATTGAAAACCTCCATATGAGAGGTGAGGCCCATCAAAATATGTTTTTAATTAATTTCGGTTGTACATATCATGTTTGTTGAAATCATAATTAATTAATCTCATACTAACAAATGCTCTATTGAAATTGAAGGACTTTCAACACGAGACCTACCTGATATAAGACGACATTAACTCACTTTAACTGAAAGATAGATCTCCGAAATTGATTTTGAAATCTCAAATCAAGGGATAACCTCCATGACAGTGAAAACTTACATAAGTTGATTCATTTAGCACTATCCACTACACGCATTTGTAATTAAATTCTATTACCAACTGAATAATATGAACAACAAAGATTGCTACAATATCAATAGTGGTAAGTATTATTTATAATTATATATTATTTTTGAAATCTTTACATTATTGTATTTACAGCATCTTCCAAAATAAATCAATAAGACTGTGATAGCTAAAATAGTAAATAAACACTCGTGAGTGAAAGCGATCCAAATATTTTGAAAATCTTGCGTTTTTGTTAGATATGTTAACAATATTTTATTTTTATAAACAGATATTAATAAGCTTTTTTTTTAAGTCTATCAGAGGTGATAATTTGTCAGCAACATTTAAGTTTATTATAAATATTTCAACAATGATTTTAAAATCATCACGATAAAAGTGTGAGAAAATACATTTAATGGAAAGTTTTTCTCTAAAACAAAATTTGAGAAAAAATTAAAAAAAGCTAGTCTTAAATAGGCATTTTCAAAAAAACAACTTATACAAGTATTACATATTAAAAACACAATTGAACTTTCAACGAAATATTTTCCTCTAGACTCACATTTTTTTTATTTTAAAATTATCATAATATTGTTTTCATTACAGATAAAAATTATAATAATAACCTTTTTCATATTTAACGAATGAATTACGCTTCTTGTACATGCATGTCAGGGTTAAGTATTTTATTCAAAACTTGAATTAGAATTCCGATCGGTTATTTAGCCCCCATGGCGAAGAGTTAATTAATAATTACCTAATTACACTAATAATTAACTATAATTAGCCTCATTAATAAAATTCTTACGTAACAGGTAATGGAATATTTATCATCCAACGCTGCTATTAATATGGCGATCAATTCCCGAAGAGGCTCATAAAATATAAAAATCCAATGAGGATCATAAGTAATTCCATTTTGAAGGAATAAAATATTTCTTTATACATTTTATTGAATTATAAGGGACGAGTTTAAGAGTGTTGCAGCAACGTCCTTGCCACTAGTTTAGAAGGGACCGACACAATTTAGAGGCCACATCCATATCCGTCCGTCAACCTGTTTCACATCAGGATAGTCAACGACCCAAACATAAATACGATATCTCCCAAAAATATATTCTCCTCAAATAAATTTATAAGTTTTAGTAATAATTAAATTAGTCTAAAAGCAAAACGTTTTCCGTTTAACGTACGTGCCACGAATTCTATAATTAAATTTTCAAAATTGACACAGGATTTTGAATCAATAAATTATTCAAAATATCATTTCAAATTTTTTTTCGTAATTGAGCTCAGATGTATCACTTTTTTATACCTTTTTGATATTCCCGTTTAATTAAACATCGACCAGTTCACTTTTCTGTAGTAGATTCTTAAAAAAACTTTTAACAACGCCAAAATAATTTTTTTTCTAGCCATTTAAAAAAAATACAAAGATTCTTCAGAAAAACTGTTTTTGTATTATTAAAACATAAATTGAAGTGAACCCATAATGTAATAAAGTTAATACGTTAAATAAATATGAGATTTTTACATATTTAAATTTTTTTTAAAAAA
>NW_027109183.1:653147-664470 GCF_000696795.3 Halyomorpha halys
AAAAACTAGAAACTAGTTTAGGCATTAACAAGAAATTATTTTTCTAGCTATACTGAAAAACTTATTAATTATTACAAGGAATAGACAAAATTATCTTTAATTTTATATTAAAGTAGTTCAGCAGAGTATTTTTTTTTTTAATTTGAAAGAGTTGACTAGTATGTTTTACATGCATAATATGTAAAAATAAAATTATGAAAATAATCAACATTTTTTCGGTAAAAAATTCATAGAGATAAATGCAACGAATATGTGACAATACATGTCATTCAGATTACTGTAATATTGATTAATTCATTGTTTATCTTCATTGACTAAGAAAACGAGGCTAAACGCAACGAACTCAAGGGAATCAACCAATTGTAAATCCGCTTACCGAACATTTCCGTTAAAAGTCTTGAGTCACAATTTAATCGTTCAACCGTTTCCTTCACGGATCCCTCCATCATGACGAAAATCGCAGGGCCAAAATAATAACTCCAGTAATCAATACAAATGAATGAATACCAAGTTTAAATCTATAAAAATTATTACTAAAATATACAATTTAGTTCTAAACAATGTTTTAAAAGATGCAAAAAAGTTATATACAATATAAGTTATGTAAAAAGAAAAGATAATTGATTAATAAGGAATTATTTGATGCAATTATCCACAATAATGTTTTATTCGTAATATAAAATTTCCGCTATCATCTGTAAAGTAGGTCTTCGATCCATATAATATATATTTTATAGTATAATATTTTTAAGAAGTGCCAGGAAGACTTACGAGACCCGCACAGAAAGGAAAGACCTAGACCTTGGAGGACAGTGTAAGAGAGGCATTCAGGAGGCGTGGAATGGATTGAAGTAGAAGAGAGTTTGTTCAAGAGACATTTGGGCCAGACTCTATAAGCGGGATCCTCACACTTAATAGTTGTAGAAGGGGGAATGACTAAGATGATGAATATTTTTCTTTTAAATATGAAAAAGGAGAAAACACTTGTATATTTATTTGTTATTAGATTGCGTAAGATTCAAACAGTGGGATTCTTCAACAGAATTATCTGGTGTAGTTAACAATAAAAATAACATATAGAAAAACTAATAATCTTGAGAGAGTAGCGATATAAGAATCGATTGCTTTATAGAATAATACACGAATTATCAAAATAATTAATTGAAAATATATGCCTATTAACTATATGGGTCGGTCACGAAGTAAATAGATTTAAAATAATTATGCATTCAAAGCCATTAGTCATGAGATTTCTCACCTAAATGGACAATATTATTAAAAATTATAATAAAATAATAACGAAAGAGCCATTAATGAACAGAACCACTTAAAAAAAATATATATAACAGAATAAAAATTTATGGAATAAATAAAAAAAAAATAAATAAATAGAAATAAATAAAAAAATTTCTGTTAATTATAATAAACACATACAAAAAAAGCTATTTTACTGTATTAAAAAAAAAATAAAAATCTGTACCGCTATAACCCATGAAGGGTTAAAGGTGCAGTACTTTGTATGGAAGTACTGATACAAGACCAACGGTTTTAAAAGGAGGGGACTTAGTTGAAATAACGCTGGACTGCAGGATTTTTACCCAATTTATGAGGCTGGGTGGACCCCAAGTAGGCTCCAGAACCCACAAGGTTGACTTACGGCTACGGTGTAACAGAAAACAATTGTATGCCCAGCCGGATTCGAACTCGAGTCCCTGGAGTTAGTAGGTTCGTGCCTTACCAAAGTGCCACCCCGCTCCCCATTATATTTTTTATAGCTATTAATTATTTTGAGGAAAAAAAAGAAATCCAGGAAACAGTAAGTGAAGGAAAAATAATTAACAAATAGGACAGGAAAACTACCAATTTTATGTGAATACTAGTTTCCATACGGTATGGCCAGTTACTTATCCAAAAATGATATCGTATCTGGACGGATCGATTAACCCCATTAACCTTCAGCTAATACACCAACATTCAAAGTAAACAATTCATAAGCAAACTGATACCACATTCAATTCCATATCTGATCGTCGTAATTTTCTTTTTCATAGTACTTTAAAGACCTTACTTCACTTCTGCAAATTAAAAGCTTTTGTTTTATTGATGGCTTTATGCGCGCAATGCACGCGAGCATCGCCAACTGCACCAAGTCAGGGAAACCTCCAATGGTCATAATAAGGAGATAAATGTTTCTAGGTTATATCCACAGCTTAGATAATGAAAAAAAAAAGTAAATTTGTATAATGTAAATATATAACAAATTACTACCAACATCAATAATTTTAATGATCAGAAATTTTAATTAGAATAGTTTCTTCTCATTTCAGCTCGGACTCTTCCAAAATGGACCATAGAAACAAAAAATTATAATCAACAATGTAGGGAATAATCTGCTCTTCTTTAATTTAGTATAAAATGAATTTATTCGTACAGTATAAGTATCGACTAAAAATTAAATTTTATTTCATATTTTTCAACACCGCAGCCACAACACACTACACAATAAATTTATAAACAAGGTTTCTATAAAAAATTAGGAATGGAACACATTTAAAGTTTAAACTATTAAAAAATCTAACATGTTTAAGTAAGTTACTGGTGCATTAAAAAAACTTATTTTTTCGTAAATTTAAGATTAATTAATAGTTAATATTTTCTACCGAATTTTGTACCGAATAAAATAAATAATATGTTTAATTGTTGGTAGAGAGTTTTTAATATAGAAAAATAAATCTGAAGTAAGAGTTTGACTCACGGCTACAGTAACTGAATAAATTACCTGTTACAGCCAGATTCGAACCCAAGTCCTCAGTGTTAAAAACACTCAACTCCCAATAATCTTAATATGGAAAAATAATATTCATTAGTTTCTATTAATGAAAGGGGCGATCAATTGAAGGCAGAATAATGAATAAATACTTAAAAGTATCATTGCATTAAAGGAATTGTAAAGCGAATAATTTATCATCAAATAAATCTGATGCGGTGCGGGTATTAAACTGCTTTTAGGTTATATGTTATTAATTATAATAAATCCAATTATAAAATATATTTATTCAGCTATTATTGAACCAACACACTCATACTTGAAGATCCAAAAGGTCGCGTATCCCAAATATCCTGGCAGAAGACCAGATGTCTAAGACTCTTAGCGATTGAAAGAACTCACTATCAGCATGCGACGAAGATACCAGACAACGAGGAGACAAGTTAGGCACCAGACAGTCTGTAGATAAGGACTATCAACAGAGATGGCACCAGAAATATAAGTACGCTGGACATGCGATAACATCTGACGCCGTCCATACTGATCCAAAGCATACAGATTGTTTTACATAAGGGTACGTGCGCGACAACTTATCTTACGCCACTATCAGAAAAAACAAAATACAACATATTTGTTTGTTTTTTTTTTATTTATTTTTTATAGATCGCTTGAGATAATTGTGTTCATAACTCATGAGAACGTCGCAGGATAAAAGTCTTGTTTAGAATAACAAGTAGAGCGTTTTAAAAGATAAGAAAACTGACAATCTTCAGAAAAAGATTTCATGTAACTCAAAAATATTATCACTAATTATGATTTATTGTATTTTGATTATTCAAAAGAAATTACCACATGTAAATGACACCTTTTCTTTAACCATAATGAATATGAAATAATTAATAAAATCAACTCTATCCTTTATAAACACAAAAAGTTTCTAATCAAACCAAAACACACATCGCCAAGTGGTAATTATTGCAATAGTATCACTGTAAATAATGTCGGGCCGTCTTTAATAAATTTTAATTAAATGAAAATTATTTTCTCAATAACTTTGTGTTATAAACACGTTAGTAAAAATCATTAATGTTATTTAATATTTCAAAAGTATCACCAGGAAAACAAATTTAAACATTTGCAAGATATTTTCTTGAGTTTTCATTGGAAAAATCGTGAATTACTTCTTCAAAGTCTATTTATTTATTACAGATCGGCCTAGTGGATCTTACAAATGAACTGAATTCTTATATGAGGGATTAGTTTCAGCCATGCTAATTGGCATATCAAAATGACAGCTGAGTGCAAAGTTAAATTATTTTGGAGGAACACCAGACCACTAGAGCAGTCAAAGTTGTTCCTAAACGGATCCTGGCAAAAAGAAGTAACACACTAATCAATACAGACAGGAGCACTAAGATGGGTGACAGATCTATATACAGGACACTGTCTGTTTAATTAGCATTTCTATAAAATGAGACTGATAGAGTCACCAATCTGCAGGTTCTGCATAACGGATGATGAGACTGCTTACCACATCATTTATAGATGTGAGGTATTAGCAAGGATACGATTCTTTACCTTTGAGAGGGATCGCATCTTAGACCATAAACTTTGCGAGACATATACAACATAAAAGTTGCATATACATACAATATCCAGATTCGCGAAGGCAACTGGCCTGCATTGAGCACAGAAGGGACGGCGTACAATAGGCCTTCTGTAGCCGCACCGCAATCTGACGCGTAAAAACTGAAACTGAAACTTAGTTATTTTTTTCAACAATTTATAATGGCAGTGTGGGTATAGTATCGCGCAAGAGACCCCAAACTATTGAACATTTATTGAATTATAAAGATAAATTATAAAAAAATAGTAAAATAATAACAGGTATATAATTAAAGAATAAAGAGGAAAAACGAAAAAAAAAAATGATATTTATAGAATTATTGAAATAAGTACTTGAATATTAATATTTTTTTTTCGTATAAGATTTATTTATGAAGTTTAAAACAACAAGAGGCAGCCTGTGGCCGATGGAGTTAAGGCGTCTACCTTAGCAATCTCGTTACTGCAGCGGTGCCGATTCAAATACGACCTAGGATTCGACTTTTATTTTTTGGCTGTCTCACGGCATGAAACATTTATCCCTACTAATCGAATCCATGATACGGTGGAAATGTTTTGATATTTTTGGAAATAATAGTTTGGTCCCGATGAAGGCTTATATAGTGAGTCAAAATGCTGGCGATACTTATATAAATATAAATATTTTTGTCCCTCCCAGCACTTTCATCGACTTACCTATTTTTATTTTAAATAAATGAGTCATCCTAGGGATAAAAAGTGTTCTTAACAAGAGTTGCATAATGCCAACTAAAAATAAATAATAATAATATAATAAAAGAAAGACTGAAGAGATACTAAAGTATAACCGTGGGCTAATTAAGGGAAGGGCGCCCGGAGTGATGTGCTTCGGAGGCGGATATTGTTCCTCGGCCGGCTGTGTCTTTGATGTTCTCTCCTAATTAAATGTACATCCCTCTTGATCCAATGGCTTTTCACCATCTGAACTTCCACCCTGTGCTCAGCAACTGTGTACCGATTGTACCCGAGTTACCTGTAGTTACCTCCACAGCTCGCCCTATAACAACACCAGCAACTGCGAAAGTAATTTATCAACGCCTCGGGCATACTTACAAAGTAAGGATCTTAAACTGAAGTTAAACCCTCAGTAATTTTATTAAAGCGGCCAATCAAAATATTGAATTAAATACATATTATGATAAAATAACAAATGTGAACTATTTAAACTACTACATTCTTATTTTATTTAGAAGAAACTCAACAAAAGAGTGGTTCTTACAATAATTTACAAGTCGACATCTCAACGTTTCAAGATTGTACACCATTCCCAGAATTAAAATTTTTATTTTTTTATTTTATTTATTTATTGATATTTACAACTGTATAAAAAATACAACCAGTAAATTTGATCATAGTGACATAATGATATGATACAGGATGTAGAGAAACTACCCAGCAGTAGAACTCTAAAAACAGTTTACAATATAAGGTCACGAGGCCATCTTCTTTTCAGGCGCCTCGGAGGATTGCCAGGAATGGAAGAGGAAGCAAGGTTAGAAACGAGTGGGTTTGGGTGGTTAGGGAGTTTATTATGGAAGGAATAATATCGGGTTCGGGCTAGATCGGTTACATAAGGAACATTTAGGTCTTTATGGATGGTTTTATTAGTAACAAAATAAGGAGCATTGAGTATTTTACGAAGGATTTTGGATTGTAAAGATTGGATACGAGAGGAATTCGAAGGTAGAATTAAAATTAAAATTAATTATTAATTATCATTTGATAACAATTTATCTATGCCTAATTTCATGATATATTAATAATTTTTACTTTCACTTATTTTGAAATAAATAGAAAGGAGGGGGGACCATTTCATCAGAAATACGCGTTTCGAGGTCCCTGAGTCAAAATAACCAAGTCTTTACTAAATGGTCTATAAACGAAAAGTCGTACGAATTTAAAATTATATATTTAGGTCAGATGTAAGCCTGGGATGTTACAGCAAATTTTTCGTTAAATGAAACTTACCATAAGTGCCATACAATGTATTATAGTGTTATATAATCTATTTTTCAATAGCGGCTCTAATGGTTTTAATCACATTCTGTGTGCCAACGTGAATTAAATTGACGTTTCATATCAGGTAGGGCACATTATAAAAATATTTTGATAAACTAAGGCTTACTTAAGTGGCAAATTTTCAAAAAATCTTCTTCTAAAGTACCTTCTAATTACAGACTAGATTTTCGGGCAAATGCATCTTTTGTTTCTTAAGTTACAACTCCGAATACCCTCATCAACATTTAGAATGACGAAAAAGACATTCAAATAAAACAAATTTTTCATTACAAAAAATTGTATGATTTAGGGTTTCTTAACAAATTTATAGGTTTTTGAGTTTTTTTTTGTACAAAATTGGACGAACTACTCTATTTGGGCTAAATCTTGATTATTTTGCAAATATTTCAATGTTTGAACTAAATTTCTCATATGGTACAAATATAAATGAGTGTATGTCCATATTTATTTATTAATTATATGAACAATTTTTTTTTCCTTATTTAATTTATAGTAGAAAATTGACAAATTTAAGGCAAAGTAATGCATTGATTAGCATACGAAGAGTTGAATTCCACCTAAAAAAATTAGTTTGTACAAGTGGGGAATATTCTTGGAATAGTATAATAATAGTAACTAGTTGTTTTGGTTAACTTTGAAAAAGTCTCCTCGGAATAAACTAGTAATAGAGTTCGGTATTATATGTTTTTTATTTTTCTGTGACTAGTGGGAATTTCAATTTTTTTTTTTTTAATTTTTATTGCATCATATGACCTATGTATACAATTATCTTTTATCTTATTCAGTGACAAATTCGTAAGTAACTATATTCATTTTACCAATACTTTTTTTTTTAGTAAAGATGCTTATCAAAACTGTTTTTAAACACACTATTTGTTTAATATTCTAGTAATATATACGTTATAAGGTCTCGAGTACTTTATCCTTTTATATATAGGTGCTTGTCTTCCAGAATTTGGGAATTTTTTGTGTTGTGTTATTCTTGTGATATATTTCATGGATGTTTTTCCAATTGAAATGAGGCACAGACCCGAAATGTTGGGGTGTCAAACTATTTGAGCTAAAAAAGATTAAATAAAAAACTTTAATTTATTTGTTTAGCGAGGATCATATTAGCACATATTTTTCAAAAGAAATTCAGACTTGGGCTTAGGTTATGTGGTCGCCTATGAACATACTTAAGAATAAATGTGCATAGCATATAACTAAAATATGCTCACGTGACATATTTATCGGGTATAAGAAAACAGCATAACTACTATGTAAGCAAACTACATTTAACCGGGAATAATCGGTGGAGTCTTATAGTCCTCATGAATTTATCATAATTAAATTTATTTATAAATTTAACTCACGCAATGAATTTTTAACATTCTTCCTGTTTTTACAATGAACCGAAACCCCGAAGATAACATGTCTATCCTGCTTAGATTGTAGTATCTAGAAGTGATATAATTCAAACGCCAAGAAAATTTTCTCTGGGAGCTGAGAGCACACTTAGTGTGTTCAATGTCGTACATCATTGCATAACGCATGAATAATAAATATGATCATTACATCTTAAAAAATGATTCAACGAAGATAAAAACAACTATAATTTCCGGGAAAATTTATTTTCCAGAAGGAGATGAATTTTCCTAAGCTTTTTTTTTTCGGAGAAGCACCAGATGCGGTTCCTCATTATCTGAAGTGAGCTCCATTACCTAGCATTACTAGTAGGGAATGACAACGACAGAGTGTATTTCTGGGTTAAGATTATTCGAAAATAATGTTTAAAAGATATTAATAGAGTATAGAGAGATGTCGATGAGGAAAAAACATCATTTAGGAATATTGGAAAAATCTAATGAGTCAACAGATTCTATTAATAATTAATAAATTATTTTTATAAAAAAAATATTCATAATCCAAGCGCTAATAAAAACATTATGACACATTCAAATAAATAAATAAATATATATATTTATCTAATGTCGAATAGATATTCTAGATAGTACTTAGATTAGAGTATACGTCTGGAAGTGTGGGAATATATTAATACAATTTAAAAAATAATATCTTTTTTTCTGAATTTATAGAGTAGCTATTTTCATAGATTTAAAAGATCGTAAAAAAATCATTAAAAATGGATTGTTATGATTTACTTACTCCCTTCTATAAAATATCAATTTTGACTTATTTTACCCAAAAAGTCTTTTGCACTTTTTAGGTCATCGGTGGATGGTAGAGGCGCATTATATATTCGTTTCACACTCCCTATAATTGGTAATGCTACAATACTAACTCTTTTGAGTTCTGAAAGGGATACATTCTGGGTTTGCTATATTTTTCCACATTTTCCATAATCATATATGAGGTATTTGGAATACTGGTTATATAGTAACGACTTATGTTTTGTTTTTTTATTCTTTCTATATATATATGTCTTTATATTCGAATAATATTCTGCGGATGCTCCTTGGTTTGTAAGAAACAGCCAATTGCATCGGGAATTACAAATAGAGACAATAGAGGCAAAAAAAAGTTCATATAGTTCCACTCCCAATTACCGACAGTTAATGGAGCAGTGACCTATAACTTGGAAATCCCAACCACAACCCGAAGACAGAAGCCCAGGCTGCTGTAGGACATTCTCTTATAAGCTCTATATTTATCAGTTCTGTTATATGTCACTCAAAAAATTTGATTTAATTTTAATTTTTATTCTCTTCATCTTTTTCTTAAATTAACTTGGTATTTTTCCCATAGGAGCCAATTCTTTATTTTGTTAAATCCATAAATGTCATTGTTTTTGTTAATAACTTTACTTTTATCTTTTAATAAGAATCACTATTTTAATCTATTTATTTTATCTAAATTTGTATGAGACTAAACTCCCATAATCACTTATTAAAAAAAAAAATGTAACTCTTACATTAACCATGTAGGCCGACGATCTGGTATAAAATAAATTAAAAAAAAAGAAGAATATTCTAAGGCTACCAATAAATTTCATAAAGAAATAATTGCCTGTAAAATTATTTCAGATGGAATACTACTAATAAAACTCCAAGCAATACTTTTCTAATAAAGTAATGCTTCTTCATTAAATATTATTGTAGGATTTTTTTTTTGTAAAGAATTCTATTTATATGGCGATTATCATAAAAAAATTACATACTAAAAGACATTTGATTTGATCGACTTTACATTTGTAATCCATGAAATATTTTAGTAAAATACATTGTAATATATTTTAATATCTAATTATAATTATTTATTTTATTGGCTTTTAGTTTATAAACACTAAATTCAGTTTTACATTGAGTGGAACATGGAGTAGCTCTGTTTTATCGGTCTATTCAAGGGCCGGTATCTTGAGCCCTCGTGAAACCTATAAATAAACTTTACTCAAGACAGAGCTCCGCCTACAAAAACAGCAGATTGCCAGGAGGGGTCTAATTCACTCCGATTCGGAAACCAATAGGAAATATAATCTCCTTCTAACATACCTACCCTTTACCAATAGTCTATAACAAATTGAAAACCAAATAAAATGTTCATAAATTAAATTCATAAGAACAATAATAACGACTTAATTAACGAAGAAAAAAAATTCATGTATAAAAAAATCTGTGGACTGCATCCAAATAAACATTCATATATATTAACATTTGCACAATATTACAGTACATACAATAAATGTTTCTAAAACATTAAAAATTCTAAAAAATAAATCAGCATATACTAAACTACCAAGTTTGTCTAACATATTGTCTTCAAACTAGCTAAAAAAACAACAACAAGGAAGTATATTTTACAAGCAAATCTGTGGGTTACCAATGGAAAGATCTGTCTACAATTATAACTGGTTTACATCACAATAACATAATAGAAGAACAAATAAATAAGTTGCAAACATAATGAAGGTAATAGAAGAAAAGTCGATCATAACTAATAATAAAAATTACCTAAATTTATTCTATATTATAACAATTATATAATGTTTGCGATGTAACAACTTGATAAAGAATGTGTAAATAAAAAGAGATGGAAATGATTTCCATTTAAAATACAGTAACAGTGATATGGAAAGTGAAATAGAACAGTGATACGATTATAAACTATTAATCTGACCGTCCTGGGTATCAAATGATGACAGAGGGAAATTTAATTAATAATGATAATAAACAGATGTAAAGGTAAATATTATAATTATAAAAATTTATTTGTAGGAAGATAGTCCGGGTGGAGGTCAATAAAGGTATCAAAATAGCAGAAGATAAATATTTATTGTTATCCAACGTTTCGCCCTATTTCGTCAGGGCTGTCAGGTTGAAACAAAGATTACAACTTAAGTTCTTTTCCTATTTTGATACCTTTATAGACTGCCGTCATACGGTCAACTATCTTATTCCAATATGAATCAATAAACACGGAGCCACAAAGAGTTGGTCTCTCTGGTACAATCTGATAGCCCAGACGAAGCCCTGCAAAGTGAAGCGAAGCGTTGTTAACAATAAATAGTTTTATTTTACCATCTTGATACCTTCATAGACCGCCACTCGGACTTTCTTCCTATAATCTACTTCATACGGTCATTTATCTTATTCCAATTTAAAAATTTTTATTTCCACGGTCATTAAATCGGGCAGGAGAAGCTAAAATTATGAATTTATAAATCAGAAACGTAACTGGATTTTATTCAGTTAATTTCATATTAATTTGCCAGACAATAAAAATAAAAATATATTTTTAAAAAACATGAGAAATGTAATATGTGTAGGAAAAATGAAACTTTTTTTGTTTTTAATTAGCATGGAATGGAGGCGAAAAAATTTATATTTAGTAAATAAAGAAATGTAGAGACCTAAACATATAGTTATTAGTGAAAAGTAAATTAATGGAATAATC
>NW_027109183.1:665744-670453 GCF_000696795.3 Halyomorpha halys
GAGATTCTGTGGAGAAAGAATATGGAAAAAGAAGAGGGGAGAGAAATTTCAGGGGGGAAGTATCAACTGTTTGTCGAGAAGGTGGGCAATATTTTCCAATGAAAAAAGTCAGAGGTCAGATGATATAAGAAAGAAGAACCATTGGGGGATCATTACGAAAAGATGGAGGAAGTTCCAGTTCCGGAGGGGAGGCCACCAGGCTTCAAGTTCTTCCAAGATGTATTTGTTTCTCCTCTTACAAGGATTTGTCTTTTTCGTCCTGTTACTCTACGACTTTGGCCTCAGGGGCCATCAAGAGAAACATCTCTTGAGCCGCAAAAGATATTTCAGGATGATTTTGGAACTTGAAAGACATTATATAATTTCCTCCTCATTCAGAAACATTTTAAAATTACTATTGCCACTCTTTTCATATTCCTATTGTCCTGTTTCATAATTTTGCAACGTTCATTATTAATCGGAACTTTTAATTTGTGAGAGTTCCAAAAACGTCAAGGATAATTGTATTTTAATAATAAATGTATGAAATTATAATTTTCCGGGTTGAGAGTAGTGAAAATATTTTCCCTATTAAGTACCCCTTATTAAGAAACTCATTTCTTCGAATCATTACGAATCGAAGCAGCTTATTAATGTCTGCGTGATGGATACTTAAACTGTTAGTATCTGTCTTAAAACTAACTGCCTGTTCGATGATTTTAGTAATATGGATTGCTTCAATTATCCTTCTATATTTTGTGTAATTTGAAATATTAACTATTAGTAGCTCCATGAGATTACAATTATGTTTTTAACTGTAATGTATGTAACTTTTATCTTGTGTCGGGCTGATAATGTTAATATTGTATTTTTGCTATTATTCCTGTACTGATGGTTTCAAATTTGGTATCACCAACATACTTTCACAATTGTATTTATTAATCAATTAATTTTGTTCATTTCAAGATTTCCATTTTGTTGGACTTTTTATTTCAATTTTATTCTTCCTATTATTCAAATGATTTTTTAGCTTACTGTCATTGTACAGTCCTGATTCTAGGTAATTGTGGTGCTATATTTTAAATCTCATTTTTATCATGCCACTTAGTTCTACTACCTAGTTAATATTACAATAATGATTTATAATATTTTGTCATTTTGTTCTATATTAGGACGGTTATCTCTAAATTCAATTTTTCTTTTACCATTATATAAATAAAAATATGTAATCATTGATTAAATTTAAATAATTAATAATTAGTTGTGTTTCAAAAAGAATTTAGAGAAATTCCCTGTCGAACAGAGTTCATAATTTTCAATATTTAGGTTAGGTATTAAGGTTACGTAGTGGAGATGGAATAAAAAATTATATTAAATACGCATTAGTCCTTTTGTTGAAAACTAAGAAATATTTATCAAAATCATTTTTATGTGTACAAATTTATGTGCTTCTTAAGTAGATTCTTAAATGATAAAAAAAAAAAAAATATGTTAAAAGAAAATCGATATTAAATTATGATTAAAGTTAGCATACACTGGGAAGCATAAACATAACAAGATCTATTTATTTTTTCTTAAACTTTTACTGAATATTTTATATTATGATTTTAGATCTTCCGGAAAACAGTAAATGTGACCATAAACAATTGAGTAACCGTTCTGTTTGAAAAATAATTCATGTTTTTGATAATCTAAAATCCTGACAGAAGCTACACAGTTAACGATGAACCATCTCGGATACTCTATTGACTCATCAAATACAAACAATACGTTGTGGTAGCAGATACAGTTCAAAGCTTTTTACCGTTACAATCATGAATCTTATTAGGAAAAAACTATTATTTTTTTTTTAATAATACAATAAAAATAGACATTAAATAAATATTCAAAATTTAAAAACCAGAAACGAATATATAAATACATACTAAGTATCGATTATATCAATAACGTCAAATAAGAGGATACTTCTAACATGTACAAGGCACTTAAAACTAAAAATAAATAGATAAAAATATAATTTGATAAGGTAAAGAAATCCATCCTATTTACTTTTAATTGCCAAAGAGGGTAGCTCTATGAACAAAAGAATTTTGGAAAAATCCCCATTTCTGCACTTGCGCCGAAATATGCACTCATCCAGAATTGACAAACTTACTCTTACCCTTAGCATTCACTTACCCAAGAACATAATAAGTATATAGGATAGTAATAAATATGAACTAATATTAAAAAATTCATCTGCTATAAAAGTAATTTTCAATAAAATGATACAAATTTTTTAATAATTTCAAGTATTTCACAACAATTCATTCCGTTGACAAGGTTCATAAGAAGTACAAATGCCCAAAAATGAAGCCACATTAGAAAGCTTTAAGTAAAAGATAATAATTTTAATTTAAAATTATTGTGACTGTTGTTTAAGCAATGAAGTATGTGATACAAAATAAGTATACCATATAACATAAAATAATTCAAACACCTACAGGGAAGCGGTCGTCTGAGCGGTACACCACAAAAATGAGTACAATTTAATTGGTGTATTTTGGTCGAGTCGGTTTTCGCGGTCAACCTTGTGCCGTGATACCCATTACTTCTACATCGCCGATTTGAAAACCTCATCCCAAGCACACCTTGGTCAAATATACCAGAGCATATGGCGGAAAATGTCATCGGAAGCAACAGGGCAAAACAGTTTTGTTTCATTTTTGTAAATGTATTTTTAATTTAATACTTGATTTAACACATCGGGATCACCTTCATTAATTTATCTTCTTTTTTTTTTCGCTGAACAAATAAAGGACATATTTTCATTTTATTTAATTGCAACCAGCTATTTTATTTTATCGTGCTATACGACAATATGAATTATTGTTTCTCAGAGTATTATTTTTAATTTCGTGCAATACTTTACATTGGGTTTCCTCTCGCTGGTATGTGTGATTCCCACTGAATAGCCAAAAGAACATTTCATTTATTTTTTATGTTATTTCATGTAAACATATGTAATTTATATATGTCTGATCACGGATTGATTAGTATGCTGTGTAATGTAGCAACCCGATGTATTTGGGCAGGTTGAATGAATAAAGCATTTCTCTCTCTATTGATACATTAATTTATTTATAATCTTTACACACTAAGGCTGGTTAATATTGTTTAAATGAATAAATTTTATCCTATTTTAGTCTCAAAAATTTTTTTTTATTGCTCTATAAGTCCCACGTTTCGGCCAATTCGGCCATCATCAAAGACAATTTTAGAACTACATCATTTAAAAAACAACATTATGCAGACTATTCTGCCCAGGTCATTTATATCAGTCCACAAATTACCCGAATTAGGCAATTGTTCACATTAAATTAAAAATTAATTTTTTTTAATAACATTCAACCTTCTTTGTTAAAAAGTTTTAAGTATTAAGATTGTCCTTGAGGACGGCCGAATTGGCTGGAACGTCGGACTTATAAAGTAACTAAAATGTTTTAAGACTAAAATAGGATAACATTTATTTATTTAAAGAATTATACATCGATTTTTTCACAATGAATGATTCATAGCCCGTGCTCGAAAAGTTGACTCGAGTTTAAATACCAATAAACCCCTATACCTAATAAGAATAGCTAATTTATCAAGATTTATTTATAGGAAATCGTTCATACAATGGTTTACACTAAGTTATGAAATATTGGTTAGGTTTAGTCTAAGAAACAAATAAAAAAAAAAGATTGGATTGTGCTGATTGGTCAAAATTGGTCGTAAGCTAAACCCTCAGCTTACAGGAATCGTGGAAAATAGTATTCCTATGAAATAGATCATTATCACATCATCATCAAAACATATCAAACTAAAAATATATTTTTTAATGACACAATACACGAAGCTATATCAATTACTAAAATCTAAAAAACGCCGACAAAATTTAGTGGACTGAACAATAAGACCTTCAAAAACACGTATCATTAACAGTAAATTTATTTTTAATTATCCGTTTTTTCATATCCACTATATATTTATACTTTTTAATATCCTTTAGCTCTTAAGGATTATCCTAAATTATTAAATTATCCTCTCCTAATTTTACATTTAAATCTTATTTTATCTCAACGTCCGTTTTTTGACCGTTTGTCTAACGTCTTTGTCGACTTGCACTCTAACGACTATTCCTGCAATTTCAAACAGTTTAGCAGAGATCTCTGCCTACAACTGTAAGTCATTTTTTCTCTCTTATCTTATCTCTTATTTCTTCATTTATTATTCTCCATAATTCTTCTTATTTTCTATATCATTGTTTTTTACATACTCCCCGATAATATATCCGTTTTTACACGCCATTTATATATTGATACCTTTTTATTACTTTTTGAGCTCTCATTATTTTACAATTTATACCTTTTATCTCTACGATTTTTTGACCTTTAGATTTCTGTTTATATAACGTCTTTTGCCGATCTGCACTCAAGCGGCTTTTCCTGCAATTTATAACAATGTAGCCTGAATTCTCCTATAACCTTATTCTCGCATTTCTTACTTTCTTTATTCCCTTTTCTCCATTTATTTCTTCTTATCCCCTGTTCTTTCCTAATTCCTTTAACTAATTCTTAAAGATTCTTTCCACTGTATCATTTATTTGTTGATAACATTTATATGTATATAAATAATAATGTAATCAATCTACTACTGTGTTGTCCATGGTTAGTAATCAACTAATTTATATTTTCATTCCATTATTG
>NW_027109183.1:670728-673243 GCF_000696795.3 Halyomorpha halys
CCCCCCCCCCCCCCCGACCATCTTCTCCATACTATATACACCTCATTAGTAAATTTATACATGTGTCTGTGTAATACAAAAAATAATAAAACAACATTTTTCTAATATAGTAATGTGCTGTATAACAATAAGTAATCATTCACTTTTTCTTTTCTTTATTAAATAAAAACAATTGTAATTGGAGCACAACACAAATAAAAATCGCATAAAAAAAAAATTAAACTTGTGTTATTTCTAACAAAACGCAATTTTGGGGACGATGAAGGTGTTGGACAAGGTTATATAGAACTAAGCTTTCATTGGTGACACAATCAAAGAAGGGCAATTGACCTGTTGCTACTAGGCTTAACGCTTGGCTTTTCCAACAACCCCTTCCACTATTCAGTTTGCAATCAACGGTTCTTTGTATTCTCGTCATTTGTTTCATTTTACAAAAACTTATTTTTTTCTTTTTTGCTCCCTATATTCAAATACATTGTTCCCATTATTTCTTTGGAATTCAAAATATACTTGAATTCACGGCTTGCGTGTAGTGTTTCTTTAGTTAGTAAGAATTTCCGGACAGTGATAAATTTAAAATGACATGCTTAAATGTTATAATAATAAGTGAATGATTAGAAATATTAATACATGAAAAAATGTTTCATATCTTTTGGTGAAATTATACTTACTTCTGATCATATTGACCTATAGCATATATTACTTATAAGAATACTTCAATAAAAAAAATCATAACAGTACTTCTGCACTGGAATTCACAGGTTAGGTGATTTTTTCAAAAACAGTCTATAAATATGAAATAATGTTTCGTGAAATAACTGTATTAACATATATTCTGTTTATATATATATATTGAGAGAGAGAGAGAGAGAGAGAGAGAGAAAGAGAGGAGGAAGAACAAATTAAAACCAACCTGGGCCCTGTTTCATAATAAAGTACAAACTAATACTATTAGTCTTGTATATTTATCTTAATTCAATTACACAGACTTCTACAATAGTAACTTGTACTTTGGTATTTTTTAATTCCTGTAATATCACTAATAGTCATCCCTATCATGAAAAAAATAAGTATTAGTATTATTACCACACTAGTTTCTACACTTGTACTATGAACTAATACTATTAGCTTTCATTATGAAACAGGGCCCAAGGCCTGAAGGAGTGAATAAAATATATGACAGAGGAATGAAAGCGGATAAATGTTTTGTGAAAAAAATATGAGATTTTGGATTTGAAAATTGTATATACGTGGAAAAATAAAAGAAAACAGCAATTTTCTATTAAAAAAACAGCTATCATTTATAATTTGTGAACTGTACTTAATTCGTCTTTTTCCATGTTTCGAAATGCAAAGTAAAATTTTCTTTAATCTATTCTCATATTATAAACGTCATAAAACAGGGTTATTTTTATCTAAATTAGTCATAAACTACAGTTCAAAATTATATCCAGAAACAAAACATCCGACACATAAATATATTTTTAATCCAAAATTTTCTAGTTTTTCGACAAAAACAAAATCCAACACTTCCGTTATCATAAAGACTCTCCTCGGCTATCACTTTTGTCAAAACGATAACAATTGACAAATCCGAAAACAATCATCCACCATGGATCTTCCAACGTCCTAAAACTATTCTAGACCTGTCCAAATACTCGAAAAATAATACCGAACTAGTTGAATATAAAGTCCACTTTTCTCGTCTAATTCAAAACATCCCGAATCCTTTATAATCTATACGGACGGATCAAAATCAGACCAATCAACAGCATCATCCTTTGTAACTAATGACTCAACGTTCAAAATTAAACTCCACAAACTATGCAACATATTCACTGCCGAACTAAATGCAATAGCAGCAGCACTTCACTTTTGTTTGTCTTTGAACCACACCAACATTACAATAATTACAGATTAATTAAGCTCGATAAAAGGTTCAGATTGTATGTATCCAGAGCATCTGAAAATTTCCTGCATCCATTTTCATTTAAGAACTCTACACAATATGGGTATGTCAGTTACATTTATATGAGTTCCAAGCCATGTAGGAATCGCGGGTAACTTAACACGCTGCAAGAGAAGCACTCGCACTTCCGAGACGGGGTAAAGCAATTTTAACGTCAGGAATGAGCAGACCTCTTGTAAAGGAAGTCAAAGATAAATGGCAATCTTTGTGAAACGAAAGCCCAATGAATAAATTAAAAAATATTGAAAAGGATGTCAAGCCATGGGGTACCTCCAGTCGCAAATGCCGTAGACAGGAGGTTGTACTGACCAGGCTGATAATAGGTCACACGAGGCTCACCCACTCCTATCTTATTTCAAAAGAAACGCCTCCGAACTACAGCAACAATCTAACAACATTGCAACAACAATCTAACAATAAGCCATAGTTTCCAATGATGCCCATATTTCACACCACACCTCTATAGCTTAGGACTAAAACAAGATATCTCAAAAACCCTTGGAGACGATGCAATAAAAAGCAATAAAATTGGTGTTTCAGTTTTTA
>NW_027109183.1:673443-695762 GCF_000696795.3 Halyomorpha halys
TTCAATGGGTCCATAGAGTCCAAGAGCCCAAGAGGAGAGCTAAGTCAGTTATTTCAACCCACTTTTTTATTACTTTAATGAAAACTATGTTAATCACTACATATAATTACAGTAACCACACTAAAAAAGCTATTAACTATTAATAGTTCCCGAGATATACCTTTTTAAACAGTAATATTTCATACAAAATTAAGTGAAAAATCAGTTAGTGAATTTATTTTGGGAAATCTGTACTAGGGCTCATATTTTAGCATATTTATTCTACTTTAATAATTTTCTATTAGATTTTCTAGTGTTGTAGGTAATTTTAAAGATCCGAATGAAAAATAATTTATTTTGTTTTATGTTTTGAAACAGCTGCTACAGTTTATTCCCCATAACAATAATTAAGAGAATCATCAATTTAGACTAGTAACCATACATAGTTTTCTTACTACTGTAACTATACATAGTTCTTAGCCCTGATGAAGGCTGGAAATTCTGGCCGAAACGTTGGCACGATTAAATAAGTTATTTTAACTTATTTGTGTTTTATTTTGACCGCACTCCCAACCATCTCCTGGTATAAGTCATCCACAGTCAACTATCTCTTGTGATTACATAGTTTTCATTAAAGTAATAAAAAATTCAGGTGAAATAACTGACTTTTCCACCGAGTTATTGTACTCTGGGCTCTGCGATCTCCTAACTCCTGTGACCAATAAATTAAAACGACTTCAGAATGAACTGAGAACTAAAATTCATACTAGAAAGATTGACCAGTTCATGATTGATGTTAATGATGTGGCAGACTATAGTTGATGTTAGCGGAGAACGTTTCACATTCAACGATTCACGCTCAAGAATACAAAAGCATCTTAGGAAGAGGACGTTTATCAGGTCTTTGGAAATATGATCAATAAAATATGAATGAATGAAATATCATTTTAGTAAATTATAAAAGAGATAATTATAATTTAAATTCTCTAAAAATTATAGCAAATCCTCAATTTATTTGGAAAGGTATCACTGTATTTTTTAAATATGCATAATATTTATCAAATTTCTTAGTTCACACACTTAAATTTTAGAGTAATGAAACCACAAAAAATTATATGTCTAAGTTAAATATTTTTTAATATGTGAAAATATCAAGTCCTAAGAAAATAAACTATATATTATGACATTATATATTAAAGTTTTGTTCAATATAGTTCAATTTAATATTTTTTGTATGACAAATCATGAAATTTTCATAAAAGCCGGCTGGTACAGATGAAAGTAACACTTGAGCAGTTGGAAGAGTTTTTAGAACAGGAAACACAGTTGCTTCCTGCACTCGCGTCCAGGAACCACGCTCAACAGACCAGGGCATAGCGCACGATGTACTTTCAGTCCCAGTGTTTAATAAAAATATTATTTTAATTATTTAGAAGTAAAAACATTAAATATAAGGAACGACTTTCTATCTCCTCAATGAATCTTCGGACGCGAGTAGGCAATAGGACTCCATAAAAATTAACGTGAATCCTATACAAAGTAGCGAGATAAAAAAAAAACCTTTTTCACTAAATTACTTAAATATTTATTTTAATCGATAAGGTATGCATATGAGATCAGAAATTCTGTACTATTTTTTTTTTTTTAAAGTATACCTGGGGTAGTTATAGGATATTATATTTTTATAATTTCTTACATGTTAAAATATTACATATTGTTTATAATTTAGTTATATTTTATTGTACATTATTAGTATTATATTATTTATAGTTTATTGATTAGTTTTGATATAGTTACAGGTATATATATTCTAAGAGTTCGGAGGATATATACAGGTAATAGTCAAGATTAATAGCTCAGCAGACCATATTTAGAGAGGTTAAAAACGCTGTTTCAAAACGTAAAACATCATTCCGAGCTCCATATTTTTAAAACTACTTACAACATTAAAAATTTTAATAGAACATAATTTTACAAAGATTAACTTTTCTAAAACGTGAGCTCTAATAGAGCTGTTTACATTCAAAAGTTTCCGAGATGCAAATTTTAAAAAGCAACATTTTATATCAAAATAACAAAAAATCGCTAATGAATTTGTTTTGGGAAAACAATATCTCAGAAAACACTGGACATAAAGATGTCTGTTAGCATTCAATTTAAAGTTATCTAATTGTTTTATAAATAATTTTAAGACTTTTATCTTAATAAGGGCAGTAACTTTCATTTTAATTGCCAAAATAAATTAAATGATACAAAATGATGTTTTCAAGTAGTTCGGACAAACTTTTGGATTTATGAGAAACTATATCTAAGGAACCATTAGATATAAAGATGTCGGTTAGCACTCAAATTAAAGCATGTTAAATGAATTTTAAATTAATCTATATTGCTTATCTTCATAGGAGTAGTAGTTTTCATGATATTAACAAAAATAAATTCGCAAAATGTTGATTTCTTGATGATTAGAAGAAAACGTTTGGTTTATGAAATATTATATTTCAGGAACAATTCGAGTTTTAGGGATCACATTTCGAAGAATTTACTCTACTTTAAATAGTGGACTAAGCTTTTTAGTATTGCAGTTATTTTTAAGAATCTGAAGCTCCAAAAGAAAAATGAGCTAATATTTTTTTGGGGGTGAGAATAAAATAAACCTTATGGGCTGTGAACTTGAAATACTTAAATATTTACTTCATTGTAACCCTTGTATAGTCTGTGTAAAAACAACGATATTTTAATTCAACAATATAAAGAAATAACGCACAATATTTTTTTAATTAAAAGAACTGAAAAATAAGTTTTTTTTATCTTCGAAACAGCCACCATTTTTTATCCCCCAATTATGGTTGGCAATTTTGACTCCATATATTTTCCATTAAAAAAACCGAAAATTTGGGTATAATAAATGTTATATTTTTTATCTCTTCTTGGTATTTTGGGTTATAGGTTTGGTTGAGGGAATTAAGCTAGAAAAAAATTCATAATTATAATTTTTAAAATATTTAACACTTTTTGTCGCAAAATAGTATGAATCTATTTTTCATCCTCAAAAAAATTGTATCACACGATGTTCCTTAATTTAACAAATCTATCTAAAAGTCTCAGATTCGTATTTACATTATTTAATAACAGCTTAATAAAATTTTCTTAAACATATAACGAAATTTCTGATCTGTCAGAATCCATTCAGTATGTATCTCGACCACCGCCCCCATATTCGTCAACAATATTGGTTCCTGAAAGATCTTGGTGATTCCGTCGGAGGATTTATGTAGTAAGTCAGTCTTTTATCGATGTTATTGAAATTTTTTTTTGACAGTGTATGAAATTGTAGAGGTGCAGGGCGACAAAAGTTAATATTCTTTTGAGAAAGACCTTTTTAAGTTGGAATTAACTTTAGATCCTAATAGTTCTATAAAATAACTATAATCCTGGTAGGTATTATGTTATTTTTGAATTTTATTTTTTTTAATTGTTGCTACCTTTATTATTCTTTTTAATTTACCACAGCAACTGAGGTCGAGGTAAGGCAAAAAAATATATATTATGATTATAATAAAAGTTTTTAATTTTTTTTTTTTGGCAAGTGTTATTTTGAACTAGAAGAAGAAAAAAGAAAGAGAAAACTGTCAAGGTTAAAAAAACAGTGTATTTAAAATTAATAGGTTAATATCAAAATATATGTTTAAGGAAAAATAAAAATATTTATTTAGTATTTTATACTGAGTAGATAAGTGATTCCTGGCGCTGCGTTCGAGCACCACCCACTATATCAAATAGTTATATCGATCCTATAATTAAATAATTATTATCGATCCTAATAATTGAATAATTATGTAATTGGTCAGGAGACACTAATGGGGCACACCTAGCCTCTATAAAGTGGGTATTTTTAATTGGAAAAATGGGAGAAAGTTTAGTTAGTGTAATTGGAACTGGAAATAGAAACAGTGCTTTCTTCTAAGAACTAAACAGAGTTTTAAAAAATAAAACCATAAAATTAACTATTACTAATAACAAGATCATAAATTAGTATAAATTAATATAAAAATTATTTCTAATTAAAATGTAATAACAGTCTAACCACCTATTTATTGGCTTGAACATCGCGATTAAATACAAATTAATTAAATTCAATTATTTAAAAATAAATTAATAAATTTATAAGACAGTAATAATTACGTATACTGCGCTTAAATCAGAGGTTCTGCACAACCGAATACATTGCACAACTTAATAAACTGCACAACACTTAAACGAATTTGATAACAGTACTGTTTTATATGATTCCTACTGAAATAGGAATAAACATTTCAAGTGAAATGTTTCTTTTTTTTTCTTATTTTATCGAATGCTGAAAAAATATTAAAATAGGCTGACGTTATTGTCTGTGCATTTTGCAACAGGAATCCACCAACTGAAAGAGGGCTAGATATAAATAAATGGGAATGGAATTGGGACGAAATAACTGAAATGGAAATATATACGAGGAAGATCCAGCGGGTCAGATGTTCGTGTCTATCGGAAATAAAAACGAATATGCTGGCATTCTTCCAATTACGTATTGTTTAAACATTTCTTTTTGCCATTCGTGACATTCTCAGATGTTAATCGCATCGATATTAATATTACATCGGTAAACCTAAATATATAACGTAGTATGAAGTTGATTTTCAGTAGTTCCATGCCAAAACATCCTGCAATGGTATGATTATAATTAATGTCATCCAATTTTAATTTATTTTCAAATGATTGAAAACAGATAATTTTTTTTTTAATTCATACAAAAACATCGAATTGCAATTTAGACATTAAACAAAACATAGTCGATTTTTTTTATTCCTTAAATCAAATTTTTAAAGATGTTAGTTGGTGAAAAAAATTTTGATTATACAGAAATATAACATAAAAATAAGTAATGAAATAATAAATTATATATTAGAGGACAGCTTTAAACAAAATTAATTTAATGATTTCTTGTAAAATTTTTAATATATTACCTAGATTACTTTTTATCGAAATAAAGTTAAGTTGCATTGCTAACAAAATATACATATTTTTTTTAAATTAAAAAAAAAAAAGATTTTTTGGGTAAATATTATAATTAACATTTATGGTATAGCAATTATAAAACCCGTTGTTTATTCTACTAGTTGATATTATACCAAATTTATACTCTGATTTAGTATTAAAATCATGCTTGAATTATAGATACAAATAATTTACTTATGACTATATTGATATTTCACAACAGATTAATATGTAAAGATAATAAATACATAAAATTAATTAATAAAAAATACATTTAAACAGTAAAGGAATAAATTGAGCTATAAGAGCACAGTTGCTAATAACACTGTTAAATACATTTTATTATAATCATCCAACCACAAAATACAAAAAATTACAATATTTATAAAAATTTTAAAGATTACCCCAAAAAAAATGTTTATTTAAGGATAGATATCAAAATATTTATGAATAAATCTTGATATAATGAGATATCATCAGATGTGTTACTAGTGTCCCAACTTTTTTTTACTGATAAAAGAAAAACAACTTGATCAGACAGCCAAACTTCAGATATGTTTCACGAGTTAAAGACATAAAGATCAACACAACAACTAAGGAACATTACAAAAAACTTGTCAATCATTTGACCCAAAAAAACTACGACTTTCATTGCTACCAATTAAAACAAGATAAGGCATACAGAGTGGTTTTAAGGGGTCTTCATTCATCTACTCCTACAGACGCTATGAAATCAGGCCTAGAAGAAATTGGCCACAATATAAGATATATATCGTGCGGGAAAAACGCAGAGCGAGATATCCAACGCAAGGATACCCAACGCAAAGCATAGGACCAGATATCCAACTGACAAAACATACTACACCAAATGAACTAACAAACTAAAAGTAGAAATCAGAAAATACAAAATTCAAAATTTAATTAACTTTACAGAAAGTCTTACAACTACTGACAAATCATTATGAAGGACCACTAAAAAAAACTGCTGAATTTCAAAGATTTTATCCACCCACTTCTCACCGAATCCCAAACCTGGATCAGAACTGACTCGGAAAAATCACAAACATTCGGACAACACCTTTCTAAAACCTTTATTCCACATCCTGATATCCTTAACCCAATTCATCTTGAATGTATTGAAGCAGAACTAAATATTCCGTTCCAAATGACCCTCCCATCTAAAGCATTTCATCCTTCTAAAATATCTAGAATCATTAAAAGATTATCTACCCGCAAAGCTCCTGGATACGACCTAATAACATCCCACATTCTAAAAATTCTTCCTCGGAAAGCCATGCGATTCCTCACCAACATATATAACGCCGTACTCCATTCAACATATTTTCCTGACTCCTGGAAATTATCTGTAGTTAAAATGATCCCCAAACCCCAAAAGCATCCAGAATACCCATCATCCTATCGCCTTATCTCTCTATTACCGATCGAGGGCAAAATCCTTGAAAAACTCGTTTTGAAACGTCTATACCCCATCCTGGATTCCAATCGTATAATCTCAGATAACCAGTTTGGATTCCGAAAATCCCTCTCTACTATCCATCAATGTCATCGTGTGGTGGACGTGGTCTCGTCTTCTTTGGAGCGCGGAATTTACTGCGCGGGAGTCTTTTTCGATGTAGAACAGGCTTTTGATCGAGTCTGGCACCCGGGACTGGTTTTCAAACTCCGTAATTTCCTACCTCCTACATACATTCTCATCATTCGTTCCTTTCTCATTGACAGATTATTCCAAGTAAACCACAATGGTTCCTATTCATCCCTCTACTCTCAGTCCGCTGGTGTTCCTCAAGGTAGTATCCTCGGTCCCATCCTCTACACCGTCTATACAGCTGACATTCCAACCAATCCTAACACTATCCTTACCACGTATGCCGATGACACATGTGTGCTCGCAGTTAATAATAACCCATTAATTGTATCCCAAACTCTCCAATCCCATATCACAGCCCTCGAAGAATGGTGTCGTAATTGGAGGATTAAGATAAATTGCAACAAATCCCATCAAATAACCCTTGGTCGTAAACTTACTGACTGCCCTACAGTTTCATTTAATTATGTTACTCTTACCCCTGTCGAACAGATCCGCTACCTTGAACTACATTTGGACAAACGATTAACCTGGAATTCTCATACAGTACTTACTAGACAAACGGTCATAACTTCCAACACATTACAAAAGACTGATATACATGACTGTAATAAGGCAAATCTGGACATATGGAGTTGAGCTTTGGGGCTCCACTAATACTTCGGATTCCTCTGGTATTCAATCCTTACAATCCAAAATCCTCAATGGTCCTTACTTTGTCACAAATAAAATCATACATAATAAAGACCTTTATGTCCCCTATGTAACCGATCTAGCCAGAACCAGATATCACTCCTTCCATTACAAACTCCCTATCCACTCAACCCCCTCGTTTCTGTCCTTGCATCCTCTTCCATTCCTGACAATACTCCGGGGTGCCTGAAAAGTGAGTGCTACCGATGGGTAGTTGCTCTAAACGCCTGGAACACTCCATTTTAACTAAGTTCAAATTTACTGAATGTATTATATAATATACAGTTGTAAATTTCAATAAAGATATTAAAATTTTAAAAAAATAAAATAAAATGAAAAATCTTTTATTAAAACGATTAAGGAATGTTTGAGCTTAAAACTCCAGGAATAGGCATTTTTAAAAGAGGGGAAAATGGCTTAGGGTGGAAAGAATATTAGGTTTAAAGTATCAATGAAAATTCTGAATTAATAAGAACATTAAAAATTTCGCTGTGATAAATTTATTAAAAATCAAATAAAAATTATAAAAAAGTATAAATTAGATTTTTTTTCTTTCTTCCGCGTAGCCCTAATGTTCTGATCATCTCCCTCTACTGATGGGCTTCTAAATTCGTTTTAAATTCCGAGGGTCATTAGTTTAAATGAGACTTTTGCCTTTCTTCCTTCCCACAGCTCGGTGTTCCATTTAAATTAAAACGAGATCGTTTGAAAACCTGTCTCCTAAATAATTTTTTAATTCAATTTATAGACGGTATACCGGTTTTCGAATAGCTTTTAAGGAAAAAAAAATTAATACAATTAAAAGTTTATTTTATAACACAATTTTTATTCATTTGATATGCATATTTCGTTTTTATTTTCGAAGCTTTCATATTAGGTATAAATGAGTTGATTTGTAAACCGATTTTAATTAAACGTTTGAAATTATCTAATATTTTTTATTTTATAATTTTTTTTCCAATTTTATTAACTTTATCAATAAGTAGAATACAACATTAAAAATAATTTATTATTTAATAGTTTAGATTTTAGCAGTGAAAATCTTGGCTATATTGATGATAATGGTGGAAATTATGTAAGCTATTGCATTAATCATTGCAATTTTTAAAACTAATGCTGGTAACGAAGAAATATAATTAAATGCATTAAGAAAGATAGGTGCTCGAAACTAACATAAATAATATTTATAACATAAATACGACTAAATAAATAAATCAATTTTGATAATAAATAAATAATTTGTTGTAAATTTAAAATTTATTATGTATTCAAATATGGTTATGACATATTAAGTACAAAATAATTTTAAAATACTCTATTTGTTTATTGGCTTTTTTCTATTAATTATTTGAAACAAAAATAATTGATTGTATACAATGTGCTTATTTAAGAAATATATTAAATTATAACAGGTAAAGAGGAAAATATAGTACCCACCAAACGTTCTAGAATAGAAAATATATAAATGCCTCTAAACGTTTGCCAAGCAAAATTTGCGCCCAAGCATTTGGATAGGATATTTTGATGGCCTGGTACAAGTTTGTGTAAGCCCCGAATTTGAGGCCGAACCGTTGAGTGTCGGTTTTTAGGCAGAAATTAAAGTGCTCTTGTGCTGGTATCCACGAGTTTTGTGTTCATTTAACATTATTAAATTATTGTGTTTTGGAACTAATAATAAATATATGTTTGTACTCTGTATATGTATGTAGTAATGTGTTTTAATTAATTAAAGAATTTCCAGAATAATTGGATTCAATAATCAACTTTAGTTTAAAATTTTATATTTCAAAATTCCATCGATTTAGTGTAAATCTATTGTTTCAAACTATAGCTATTTATTTTTAATTTAACATAGCACAATATTATAAAGACATTATTTGTCTATTAATTAAATTAACAAGGTTCTGATAAAAATTCTATGAATATATGTTATTTACAACTTACTTTACTCATATTTACATTTTCTCTCATTTAGCCTATCTTTATTTTCTTCCTTTTTATAATGGAAATTGAATAAATCAGCCGACAAAGGTCGAAAGAACATACAGTCTGTTCTTATACCAATATTTGTTACTTCCTTTGTGTACCAAGCCTCAGTAAGCCTCCAAGTCTCGGATTTGAGGCAAGTGACAAACGTATAGATCTAGCATATGAATTAAGAACTATTGTGTTTTTAGCTCTTAATTTTTTACCTCAAGGTAATGGTAGTTTTAAAAATAAATTCGATAAGCAGTAGAAGTAAGGGAGAATATATTAGAAAACAGTTACGTTTCAGAACTTGAGCTATAGTATAGAGTAATAAAATTACAAAAAATGAATGTATATAGTATATAGCATGTGAATGTATATAGCATGGTGTCTACTAATTCCATAGTAACATAATGCATTTTAATTTTTGCAAATAAAATATGTTGATAAAATATAGAATATACATTAGTGAAATTTTTATTAAGACCCTATGTTTTAAATCAAGTGTACAACTTAATTCAGCAGACATATTTACGTAGCATATACCTAATGTTTCTATAGGCTTTGAGGGCTAATCTAATTCCTAACATATCTTGAAGTCGTAGAACATTTTCAATATATATTATAAAATTTTAACTACGTACATATAATGATGTATAAATAAAAAATACGTGTATCAATAATAAAAGTCATGTTGAAGAACCCTTCCATGTGCCAGGACGAAGATCAATGCCACACTCAAAGGAATAAGCAGTAGATTCAAAAAAAATTCTGTACAGCTCAACTTTCTAATAAGAGGTTTCTTTCTTTAATTGCCAAAATTAACAATCCCACAGTTTAAGAAACTTGATTATGCAAAAGTTTAGAAGTTATGACAATGTTTTTCGAATTCTTCCCGAATATTTCCAACTATCCTAAAATCCCCAATATATTCTGAAATTTACGGAAACTGTTGACTGATGGGGACACTCCAATGAATATTGGCAGTAAATATTGTTATTTTTATATCTCTAAATTCCTTAGTCGACAACGCCGAAACTTAAAAATAAAGAATTAAAAGATTATTACACTTTTCAAAGTTCTTTTAAAAGAATTTTGAAAATAAAATACTAAGAAAAATTTCTGACAAGGAAATATGATATGATGAGGAAATATCGATTTTTTGAAACAGTGGACAGTGATACAAGAAGCGGCCGTTATAGCTGAAGGATTTTAGGCGTTTCCTTAGTAACCTCGAAAGAAAGATAAATAACAACATTTTTTCCTCCCCTGTTTATGCTCTACGTATTTAAGCTATTTCTGTCTTGTGCGGTGGTTATTCTATGGTTACCAAACTACTTTCGCCAAAGTCTCTCGTCAGAAGCTTAGTATCTGACTCGATGTTACTAAGGACTCGGCATACTCTTGGTAACTACGGTCTCAATAATGAAGAATGATCGTTTAGAAAGTTTAGTAATTCGAAACCGTTGGATAAACACCTTATTGGTATAAAGAGTCTGAGATGAAAACAATAGTTTTTACTCAAGTCTAGCGAATTAGGACTTGAAAGGGAAGAATGATTTATGTGATCAATGCTCTTTTACGTTATCGAAATCCAATCACAGGGTTTCTCCATTAAAAATTTAGGTACCGTTAAGTAATCCCATACCTCATCTAAGATTTAGAGAGGGTGCTATTTTTTCCAACACCCTAAATATATTAACCACCTAGTGAACTGGTTCATTGAGTGCTGTACCCCTCCGCCGATCATCAGGTGGCCAGATCAGGCCTAACGAACTGCGCCGGCAATCCATCAAGGGGTCGTTAGGAGTTGATGAGTCACGGAGTTAATAAGTGCTGTGTTTATTGACTCCTCAAGTCTTACCTTCCTCCCTCCCTCTTTCAATGTTCTTCAAGCATATCCGAAAATAGATAAATTCTCTTGTCAGTTATTTAAACTATAAGCGGAGCAGTAACAAACTGAAATAAATGGATCTATTTCAAACATCAGAAATCAATCCTATGCCACGTTTTTATCCAAATAAACCGCTAAGTAATAGATTGTACTTATATGGCTGCCACGATAAAGGTTCAGAAATATGGTGAATTTATGCATCATGCAGAATTTCAGTGTACTTCTGATGTAAATATCAGTATGTAAATGTAAAAATGTATGCAAATTATTGCACAACAATTATAATTTGTTTTGTTATATTTGTTTTTTGGTCTATCAACTAGATTTTTATGTTTTGAAATCGTTACTTATACTGCTTTTACAGACATCCCCCGATTTTAAACTACAAAAAAATCGGTTTTCCCGTTCAAGAGTGGAGGTATATATATTTTTTTCTTGGTCCACCACAATGTTTCATGAACTCCAACGTATAAAATTTGATAGGACCTGGACTAATCAAAGAAAGAAAATAACCTATGGAAGAATACAGATGCTACAGCGTCTATGTCTCTTTCCTTGTATACCGTAATCTACTTACTTTAAACTATAAGGATCATTTTCAGTTCCATTAAGTGATTTTAAATTAATTTTATATCAAATTCTCAAAGTAACTTAGAATTATATTTAAAGCAGAGTAATGTGTAACAACTCATGAAGGTATTTATTTCATTAATTAAATGTTTAAGTACCATGAATCGTTGACTATGTACATGTTAATCTATTAGTTTAAATAGTTGTAAAATCTTCCCAACTTACTATCTACAATTTTTTCACCTATTTCGACTCTTTTTATTTTTATACTTGAATTGTCGGTTACATCCATCAGTATTATAATCAGTTTACTACATAAATGCATTTTATGGATTATTTGTCTTGATTTATTTTACGTAAGCTAGTGTTCTGAGAAATTCTTCAGCGATGAGCCGCACCCGTTATCATAAATTTGTTACTAAATTTTTATTAAAACTAAGATTTTATACTGGGAAATCAGGCGAGAAACGTAAGTGCATAACCATGCGCACAAAATTATCAGTAGTTGTTCGTGCTTATTGCTTAGATATTTTTTTTTTTTAAATATGAAAATAACCTCACTCAGTGCATTAAATAAATAAATAATGATTAACATGTACCTTCAGAGCCTTCTTTCCCTTACAACCAATTCCTGAAATAACAGGTTGATACCATCACAAATGTTCAATATCATACAATCCGGGAATACTAATATACTATTATACTTCGGTAAGAACCCCCAACTTTACAAATGATATCTAATTTATTATTATAATTTTTTTTGGCAAATTATCACTTTATAATTAATTCGTTAATTACATAATTTAACTGTAATTTGGAAATAAATTAGTTTTAACTCTCGGTGATCCTAGGCTTGAAAATATGTCTCCAAACAAAGGGACATATCTCGCGTAAAGTCTGAAGATAAAAGAGATGTCATAACCAGTCCTAGTAGCGACAAAGTTGGAGTGGTCTAGCAATTTATCAGTAGCGAGAACCCAGCATGTCTATTTTAGCACCAAAAGTTTGGAAAGTCTATGTTCGTGAAAAAATATCTCTAAACTATTATATTCGAAAGGATAAACGTTATTTGGATGTTAAATATCTTGTCAACGTAAATTAAGATAAAATAAACATGCTAATAAACCATTCAGCTTTTATAAGACTTATAAAATTTATTGACTTATAATAATTACATTTTTCATTCAACTCTGCCCTAGTTTTCAGATTTAGCATCATAATGTTTTCCATATTTTATTTACTTACATCTAATTACTTCCTGTAGTTCGTATTTACGAAGTGTTCAGTAAAGCTTAAAAAATTTATGGAAATTATAAATTATAAATTGTAAGATGTATGAAGAAATATTTTTTTTTATCAATTTCCTTTATTGTCACTATATATTAGGACAGTGTTATCAGTAAAAATATAACTTTCCTATGATGGAACACGAGTTTGATAAATGGAACCAGTACATTTTTTTCCACAAAACGGATGGTCCATCTACTTTAAAAAAAAAAAAAACAGTCAATTTAATAAAACAACGAAATGCCACTAAAATATTTTATTCATGTACAACTTTAAGTGAAATACATTTCATTCTTTTTGCAAAAAATCTTTCAATTGTAATCTAATTTTAGCATCGAACTTCATTTAAGTACTTTACCACTTTGTTTTATTTTTACTTTACTTACCTATATATGAAATATATAGTAAGGGACAGTATTGCGGCCATTGAAAATTTTGAATTCGAGCTTAGGACGGACACGTTTCGAGAGCACCTGTGTGCCATAGTACGTTATATTCAGCCATACTTTCGTAAAAGAAAAATATAAAAGGAGGACTTGTGGCACAATGGATTGATGGAGGAATAAAGGTGGGCACAAATTTGATGAATTAAATAATGTTTAAAACAAAACGATGAAAATGTTTGTTGTGCATATTTCCATTTAGTTAGTCCTGATAAAGCCCTGCAAAGTGGGATGAAATGTCTGATAATAAATAATTTTATAACTATTTGCGTCGTTTTGACCGCGCACACTCGGTCATCAACGATCTGCCAGTAAAAGAAAAATGTTAAAACTTTGCAAAGATATAATAATAATATTATTTTTTATTTAATTTAATTCAATTTTTTTAGTGATTATTATTTTATTTTTACTTTATTTTCATTTTAGTAGTTGTTAATTATATTATTAATTCCATCACTTGAGATAAATTCATATAATACTTATCTAGCTTAAAAATTGTAAAGCCTCCACAATGTGCTAATAGTCTAAACTGTAATATTTACATTTCACTTATGTCTATTATTTTTTTTATGTTATTTTGGCACCGACCGAAAGATGTTATCTCTGGTCGGACCATATTGGATGTAATTTTTTAAATGAATAAAAAAATAATAAAAAGATAAATATTATTAAAAGCACTTTTTTAAAAAAAAAACTTTTAAAAGTTCGTCAAATTATGAAAGAAAGCCTCATTTGAAAAATGAGTACGGGAAAGCATTGTCACAGTGAAAAAAATAGATTTATCTGTTCCAAAACAAACAAACTTAATTTCAATTTAAAATGAAGTGGTAAATAAAAGTAAACAAGTCAATTTTATTGGGTCTATATGATAAATAAATATGGGTCTAGAAATATGATCAATGTAGCTGTTGTTAATATATCAACGTTTGACGAAATATTGAAAATAGAAAAATATTGTTTTAGATGTGTTTTCTCATAACTGAATGATTTTTTTTTTTAAAAAAATTAGCAAATATAATTAGAATTAAAAATTATGGTGCCTGCAAATGTTGCGGTAGTGGGCAGTGTTGCATTTCAACACGATTTTCTATTCTTTCAGCTATGACAAAAAGACTTAACTGAACTCTCACTAATTAAATATACAAAATGAACAATTGATTTTTATCGAAATTAGGAATTTATTGTTGACTTATATTTGCGACCCTAATTCAAGCACAATATTCCAGAAACGTTGCTTTGGCATGGAGAGACGATATAATATACATATTGTGACAGTTATTATTGTTAAAGTGTTTAAAAAAAAAGCTCGATAATAATTTAATTTTTTTATCAAAAAATAAGCACCAGATAGGTACCTAAGTTCGTACAAATAAACTTCTTTATATATAACACCTTGACCTGGCTTAATGCGAGAAGGCTGCTATAAAAAACTACAACGGACAGTACCACCTGATGTGCTGGATCAATGCACAGCCAACAAGATAATGAAAGGCCGGAAGTAATACGCGTGGGCCAACCGTCGTTCTCTTCCGCTCCTTCTTCGATTATTCAGGCTGAGGCCTTCTAGATCTTCATCAAAGCCGCCTGATTCTTAACAGGTTTCATAAAAAAAAAGATGATGTACAATGGAATTAACATCAATTGTCATTATTGTAAAATCAATAATCTTGTTTAGGAAAATTTATGGTTTTCGCTAACCTTCCTAAATAAATGCAATAACAATCTGTTTATAAATAAACTTATAACAAAATTTATAAATAAGTACAATATTTTCCGGACTATTGGTAGTTTTTTTTTTATGTTGTACAGTAAAAGATTTCGAGATCGACTTACAGATTTGGAATCTATCCAAGAAAATTTGAGCTAAACGAAAAAGATGACTTTATTTCTTAGTTTTTTTTTTTCTACTTTGGTTATGGGAGCATAGTTTATATTAACACATAATCACAGTATCACAAATGTTGTCGCAACTTTTTTTATGTCAATCCAAACACAACATATCAAAAGAATCAGAACTATCCAACTTCGTGCGTTTTGAAATTGCTTCGTTTCCTAAACTATGCTGTATTCATTTCCAATAATTTATTTAACTGAAGAACTTCTTCTGGTTTTTCCTAGTAGAAAAAATTAAAGAATTCATAAACTGATCAAAGATCGCTCAATATATCATAAATCTTACTAAACGAATGGACAAATATCGTAATCACTTTAAACCTTCGAATCAAGGGAGGGGGGTCAGGTAGAACTCCGGTAAGCAAGACGAAAATTGAAAGGCCGTGTGATGAGAGAATTCCAATTCTTTGAATACCTGGGCGATGAAGAGCAAAGTGTCGAATGAATGCTAGGAGTGGGTTTTAAAGGGTTTACCCCGCGAAAGCCTTTTCATTAAAACGCTCAAAATGACTGATAAGCAAAAGGGGGTTCAACTCATTTACCTCAATGGAACTGAAACACTTAGCTCTCTATTAACCTGAATTATTTTCACAAGGACGATTGAAATAGTAATGTTCTGCTCCCTGCTCTTTATCCCCGTCAACTTTAACGAATTCAAATTACTGAGCGCATTTACAGCCTTCTTTTATCGACTCCACTAATGAAGAGTTGATAAATTCAAATTTAACAGACCCTTATAAATATGGCTTAAAGAGCCCCTAAATGAAGCAAAGCCATTTAGATTAGTTTAAAACCCTGATTACGGTCTTCGAATAAAATCCTTTATGAACGTAGATACTCATTGAAATCAATACTAGAAATTTAAAGGAATGGACTTATTTTCTAATTCTGTAGGAAATCTCTTGAATTCTATGAGAAGAAAATTGCAAACATTTTTTTTTTTTTTCTGAAACATTATTCACAAGGGCATATGTGGCAACGGATCAGATTCCAATGGAACATTTTTTGGTGCTAATAGGTCCAAAAATATCAGACAGGTCCAATAGATAATATTTTTTGGGAAAACTTAGATCAAATTCGTTTCTGCGTCTTTTAGAACCCCTAAGTGCGAATTTTCAAATCAATCCCAAACATTCAAAGAATTTTGCAGGTAATTTTTTTTTCGACTTCCAGAAGTCTAATATAGAAGAAGGCTAATATCACCAAAAAAAGTTTCATCGAAATCGGTGACCCCAAGTCCATTCCCAGTAGCACCCCCTTATTATAGTAAATCTAATAAGTTTAACCGAGTAAAGAATGATTAAAATAATAATAATAATATTAAATAGATACCTGTCAAAATTCATCATTTTTTAAATTTATTTTTTATTGAATTGTTTCAGGAGATACTTCACTAAACGTTTCCAAAGTTGAGATCAATGTAATGTATTTATGATAATATGCCACCATTGTTTCTGGATTCATGAGGCACTGAGCATTTTGAGAAAATTTTAAACGAGACTCACAAAATATCCTAAAATAATTTTCAATGAACGATGAGAAGTAGTTTGAAACTAGAATAGGAACTTATTAGAATGAACAGAACGCAAAAATTGAAAGTTAATACAGCTCTCTTTGTTTTCTTTGTTTAATAATAGATTTTAAACTGCAATAAACAAAGTTTGAGCCACTCAGGATGAAATTGGTATGGGAAATTGAACTTTACATCCTTATCGACAATTATTTCCCTCAGCTAATAGCTAAGAGATGAATATTTAAACTAAAACTTAAAGTCTTAGGATAAAAAAGCGAAATGGGCCCACTTCACTTCTGAAGAAGACAGCCTACTCCTTGAAGACTTACAGATAGAAAAGCCTCGAGGTCTGGAAGAAAATTGGTCCACCTTATGATTATTGCTGAATCCATGTCGGAATGAATGGATACAGATATAATGCTATGGAATTATAGCATAACCTTTGTGGTCGTGGGTGAATGTGTATTACATGACCTGATTAGGTTACCTATCATTTATAACTTACTAACCGCACGAAAGTTTTCGGCTCCTATGATTCGATTGACTGTCGACATGGTTTATTGGCAATAACTGATGACAAAACAAGTGAATGATTTAAAATGGGTACTAAATTTTTGGAACCAGTTTAGTACATACAAGTGGAAAAATTTTTACTACATATAACACCTTGATTATTTGAATTAATAAATGATGATACAAGAAACTGTATTGATTCATAAATTATAGTTGTTTTCTGATATCATTAAAATAATAATCATAAACAAATATATTCAATATAAAATTTTTTTTTCTTCAATTAAAATCAGGTGTGTTAAAATAACTGCAAATAGTTTTCCACCAAACATCAAACCTTAGGTATTTTATTTTAATTAAAGATTGTTATTATGATATTGTTATTATTATTGTATATATTTTTGAAAATTATTAGAATCAATTTCGAAAGAACCCGGCTGAGGTGATCATTTGAGGTAATGTTATCAATTAGAAAATGAAGAGGATGTTTCACTGAGCACTGTTTTCTTAATTTTTTATCATTAGGGCTCAGTCGCTTATTGTATCGGTTGTACATAGGCCTGATATATATATTTATATATAAATATAATTTATATATGTGCCCTAGTTTATAAATATATGTATATATAAATACCATGAAGGGTCAGAAGTTCAGTACTGTTACTAGACCAACATTTGACGTTGACCCGTAGGTTTTACGCCTTAATTTCTTAATAACCGATTAACCGACAGTTTTGCAAGAAGATAATTTGGTAAGAATGACGCTTGACCTGATTTCTCCTTAATTAAGGGTATCCACAGGACTCCCAAATCCACAGGGTTAACTCACGACCATATTCACAGAATAAATAATTATCTAGCACATCAGAATTCGAACCCGGGTCCTTGGAGTTAAAAGCACAGTACCTTACCACTGAGGTACCATATATTTAAATTCAATTGCTAGACCTGATTAAATTACAGTACCTGATTGAAATATAAATAAAATAAAAGATCTCATTTCAAGTACCATCACAAGTAACGGTTCTGTTAGTAGAACCTTTAGTGAATCTTGACTATTTCAATGGTCCTGTTGTCACTACGGAGTTCAGGCCTTGTGTAAATACTGTCAAAGTCAATACACTCTCGACTTGGCAACTGTAAAGCGTCTACATTCATAGAACACTATCGCACCGCAAAGCCAAGGTAATATTTTAAACTTTAATTTGAACGGCACAGTTGGTAACTAGGATCCAGGAGTTGGTGAAGATTACAGAAGGTATTCTTGTCATTTATTTATAACAATAACAACTGGAACTATGAATTTTCAGATTATCATAACATTATTAGGAAGATCTATGCATTGTAACCCAAATGAAATAAATGTTAAACAATTAGGAAAGAATTCAAACTTGTAACGATTTTAGCCCGACTTGGAACATCTAAGTAGAAGAGAAATGATTTACTTCTTATCTCTGTTATATTCCAATATACTATTGACTGTCCATTTGAACTTCAATATGAAAAAAAAAATGTCAAAATCTCCATTAGTAGTTCAAATTTATTTTTAACCGTACATATATATAATACAGTAGTATTATGGTATTTACCCTTTTCCGGCTCTCAGAACCCATGGATTCTGACAAATGAGATATCAAATGTAAGAGGAGTGACCAGTATCAATTGAGATTATTAAATTATCACTAAAACTTTAATAAAATTAATTAAAAATGTGAGTTTAAAAACTCTGAGAGAGGTAAGTCGGCGAATCGAGACGGTATAAATTGTTAAAGATCTCGACGCGGACATCAATACTCATGGAGTTGGGTGCTGTGTTGTAAAGCCCAAACATAAGCCGTTTTTAAGATATAGTACGAATTAGGCACAGGTCAAACTTCATTAAAGTAATATTTTTCAGTAAGCCAATGTAATTAATTATTATGTAAACGGATACTTGAAGATAGGCATTATAAACTATGCAGCTATACTTTGTTGTTTGTAATTACTTTTGTTCACACGAATGAGCATGATGTCGGGTATAGTTCGAATGAATTAAAAAGAAGAAGGAAATGTAATGAAAGAATTCATTAGGGTTTATTATAATAAAATAGTAGATAAGTAAAATTACTATGTCAAAATAATGTGCACATTTCAAAGAAGTTAAAAGATTCTATTCAACTCCTAATTAAAGATATAACAATTCTTTTAATACCTCGAATCGTTTCCTGAAATGGAATAGATAATAATAAATCGAAATTTGGAACAGGATTTCAACTTACAGATACGAAGTATTGATTTTCATTCATCTATATGTAGTTTATCTTATGTTTCAAATGTAAGAGTTTAAATTTTATATATGAGTTATCTTATCATATTTTAAACAATGTGACACCAAAAAGTAATAGCTGAAGGATCTACCTCATAAAAGGTATGTTCCAACCATGTAATTGAAAATTATTTTTGTTGGATTGATTGATTATTGTTAATATCATAGTAATTTATACATCATCATTTTAGAATAATTCCTTTAACAAAAAACTAGAAATGAAATGTTAAAAAAATGCAAAGAAAGAACTGAGAGATGATTTTAATTAGATAAGCATACTGTCTACAAAATATTTATTTTTAAGTCACAGTTTTCAACATATGACTAAATCACTCTTCGAAAAACAACTAAATGAAGAAGACTCCAAATATTAACATTTACTACAATTATATTCAGAGAAATAATAACATCTGTTTTCTTTATATATTATTTATTTTTTACAAGTAAATAAAATATTTAATTCAAAAATGCAACTACATATTATGAAAGTTTTGGGTCTAGGCTATAGCCCGAAACGTCGGCAATAGTATAAATTTGAAAGTTTAATGATAATTATACTAGAAAAATTATTGTGTAGACATTAAACAAGTTATTATTAAAATAATTCAATACCAAATTACTAAATAAACATAGTTATTTTAAAAATAATATACGGTCATGATTGCCTAATTAAGGAGCATTTTTTTTACCTACAATTTTATGTAACAATCTAATAAGGCAAATGCTAATAAATATTTTTTATTTCGTTAACTTGTAGGGATGAACCGAAATGAGATGAGGAAACTTTTTAACAAGTGATTCAATTACTCAATTACAATAAAATGAAAAATAACAATCATGCTTTTTTCTCAAAAAATAAAATAAAGCATTAATATTGAGAGAACAGAGGAACAGAGAAAACCAAAAGATTTTTTTCTATTTTATACTTTTAGTTTTACTAAATAAAATAGAGTACTCTAATTTTATATATTTTACAATATTCCATATGGTTCCTCTATAATAATAATAGGAATCTTTCCATTTAATTAAAAGAAAGAAAAGAAAAAAAAATGGAATCAGATCGTTCTTTCTCTGTACCCTTCAATTAAATTACACTAGCCTTTATTTATTTATTTATTTTTTTCATTGGGCTTCAAAAGGTCATTTTAACGATTACATTTTCTTTAAAAATTTATAATCAAGAGGTTTAGTTTCGTTCAAAAAGATACCTTTAACGATTTATAATGCAATAAAGTTATGGAATAATTTAATTAAAAAAATTATTAAAATAATTTATTAAACAAAAATGATATATTTAGGAAATAACAATTATAATTATTTAATTGGAGGATGAAAGAAACCAAATACGATAAATAAAATAAAAACCTGTTTAACAAAATGAAATAATCTGTAAAAAATAAATACGGAATTCATAGCAGAATCCTAACACCTGCATAGAGGCTTCGATCTTGAAATGAAGTTGGAATTTGGTGACATGTTTTTTTGATAAATTCATCTATTGATTCCAAAATCAGTTCACGATGAAATTGACTATATAAGGCAATTACGTAAACATATCGACAGAATTAAAATTAAGTTTAACAAATTTATGTTATTTAATACTATTGAAATTGTATTTGTTACTTTAAAAAAGTGCTTTTTAAAACAAAAGAATATTTCTTGAAAAATAGTAATGATTCATAGCCCTAATAATTCAAACCAATGCATTAAATGAAAACTACTTTTTTTTTTTTCCTTTTTTTTATATGCAGTACAAAAAATGTAACTCAGTTATATTTTTGTCATCTAAAAAATGAAATTCTTACCATGTGGAATTTAATCAGACGATTATTTGACATGACCTATCCTATAAGATAAAAGCGAAGGTTGGCAGTAAAGATAATCTATTCTTCTTGGAACAGCAGAGCATGAACTGAACCCTTAATAGACCTTTCGCATGATAGGGAGGTGTCCCGGTCACCTACAGGAGATAAAAACCTGATCTTCGGTCAAAGTTGAAGGATTCCTTACTGACTTTTGGTACATTGAAAACTATTATAACGACGCAATATTTAGAAATCTATTATTTCTATAATTAAAATATTACGATAAATCTGTGATTATCAAATGATGGGTTATCGATCTTTTGTTATTGATGATGGGTGTCACATATCAGTGAATAATGATAGATCAATTGTATCCAAAAAATTTCAATCACAACACTGGAAAATATTGAAGGATTAAAATAAATTTTAATAAATTCAACAAAATCACCATTACTTTTCGTCGTAAACCTACGACTTCCTGCCCTACGGCAAGTTTTAATAATATTCCACTTATTATAGTCGAACAAATCCACTGCTTTTAGGACATCTTGACAAACGACTAACCTGGAATCTTCATAAAATAATGAAATGGCAGGAAACTGCACGCCAACTCCTCTATGTCCGCCAACTCCTAATGACCTAAATGTTCCTTCAATATGTTGCCGATTTGGACAGAACCAGATATCAATCCTTCCACAATAAAATACTCAGGCTCCAACTACCCCCCTACCCACTTGTTTTAAATCTAGCTCCCTCTTAAATTCCTTATAATTCTCCTAGGTGTTTGAAAAGAAGATGGTGTAGAGACCTCCTAATTTA
>NW_027109183.1:696069-702019 GCF_000696795.3 Halyomorpha halys
AAAACAATCAATTTATGGATAAGATACAACAAAGCTTCTAGTTTAGAGGAAAACCATTTCTCAGAATAAACACTTGAATGGCCAAAGAACCTCCAATAGAAAAAATAAATTTATTAACTATGTCAAATAGAGACAAAAAAAACCAAACTTGTTAGGATGTTGGCAATATTTCTCTTACATCCGAAACACCTGACCATTTCACCATCTCTTCCGAGAGTCTAGCCAGCTGCGACCTATGTCAAGAACAGTTTCAATACTCCAGAGGAACATCTAAGTGAAACTGTTCTTTTCGTTTCCCGAGAATTTCTGGTCAATTACGATAAAGCACGACAAAAAAGTTTATATTTTTTGTCCAATTATGAATAAAGCTGATATCAGATTCTGAGGTACATTGATATTTAGAAACCAGAAAGTAGAATAACGAAAAACTAAATAAATAGTTGACGTATAGTTTATTCCTAGTCTGTTACAAAATATCATTAGTAAATATTAAATACTATAAAGTTAAACATGCTACTCCTTATTATGCGCTCAACCTTTCCAGCCCTTATCATACAAAAGACTATTACAAAAAAAGTGTACATGTATATTATATACATACACAGTGAAACTTCCCTCAATGGGGCACAGCACCATAACAGAAAATTTTAATAAGGTCCTGGCTAATGAGATACAAAGTGAATGCAATTGAATCCCTCTATTACAGAATCCCGTATAACACCTAAATATATACATATATCCCTTATAAATGTTTCTGTTATAGAGGGGTGTCCGTTAAAAGAAATTCCATTTATTGTAAATATGAGAAGTAACACAATTTTCCTGTAAACAATGCAGAAATTTAATGGACCCCTCCATTACGGAAACCCTACATTCCGAGCGTGGACATCAATTGTACCCCCTATCATCACTTTTTAATCCCCTATAACGGACTAAAGCCATTAAATATAAATGGAAAATCATATTTACTCTTTCTTAACGGACATCTCTGTAAATTACAGACAGAACTATAATAATAGAAAACACAAACAAGTTTTAGAATCAACAAACATATATTTCTGAAGTTAAAAAAAACAATTTGAATCACTAACGTTATAATCCTAACCAATTGATTAAATGCTTAAAAATGAAAAAAATTGGATTAGGTAAAGCGAACTTTTGATAAGTACATATAACAAGCATTGTAGTTATATAATAACATTTGTGCATAATGAGTTTTATAGAAACAGTTTCAAAGGAAAAGGATATTGTTAAATAAAAAATTATATTTCAACGGATAATTATTAAAAAAAAAAAAAAGCTTTTAGAACAATTAGAAAATGTTCGCATATTTAATAAGGATTGATGTAGTCTGAATATACAGCTGAGATGGGCAGTTTTACAAATGAAGAGCTGACGGATATAGAGTTGTGCAAAGCATCCTTGCTTTCTCGTTTCATTATTCATGGGATAAAGCTAGTAATGCACAGTTCTCTTACTGGAGTTCGATTTTATAGTAATATTTCATTTAAAGTTTAAATAACATGTAGCATATAGAATTTTAAAGAATTTTGTATTGGTTTACATAGTATATATATATAGTTATAGTATTTGGCAAATGAACCGAAACCCTTAATTATGAAAATTCATTATTTTTAAAGACAAAAAATTGTAAAAAGTTAACATTAATTTATATAACATGTGTTCAAAACTAAGTCCTATTTTCTTCTAAATTTATATAGATTAATAAAATGAATAATTTTAAAATTCTCAATTGTAGTTATATATAGATATAAATAGTTTGGTATTAAAAAAATATATAATGGATGCACAATATATAAAAAGCAAGGTTCACCTCTCCTAACATTGACAATGTTTAAAATTGTAATTTGAATTTTGCTGGGTCATTAATAACTAATATTAAATTAAACTCAATCCCACATATGAATATAAATTTGGCAAATGAAAATTTGTCCGAACAACTATAAATCAATTTATTTTAGCAAATCTAACTAGCTTTAATTTGAGTGCTAATAGACATCTGTACGTCAAATAGTTTTTGAGATATAGATTTTTCAAAATAAATTCACTAACTACTGATATTTTAGTACGTTCCATACAACATTTTTATGAAATGTTGCTTTTTAAAAAGCTATATCTCGAAAACTATTGATTGTAAACAGCTCTATTTGGGCATATATTTTAGCAAATTTACTCTACTTTAAATGCTGCTCTCTTAGATTTTCTATTGTTGTTGTTAATAGTAAAGATATAGAGCTCCGAATAAAAAATTAATTATTTTTAACTTTTTGAAACAGCCGCCATTTTTTACACTACAGTGTAAATAAGAGATTAGTTCAGAAGTAATCATGGTTGGAGAAAGATTTTGAAAAGAAAATTGATGAAATCCACGAGGTGGTGCTGAATAAAGGATTGTTTCCTGATGTAAGGGAACCGCTTATGTAATATTTATATCCAGTGGATGTACGCCCTCAGCAGTTCTACATGTGTGCTACGCTGCCCTCGTGTTTCGACGGCTTTACTCTAAGATTTTAGCTCTAGCTTCCTTATCATTTCATTTGTGGTGTTATATTTTTAATTTATGCCTTTACTTACCTTGGGTATATGCTGAAACGTTTATTGTACTATAAATGTTGATAGCCTAAATCTAGATCTGTCATCTAGATCTATTAGTCCAAAGCCACACATTGTTGTATTAGCATTTAAATATAACAATGTAGTGAAAAGAAAATGAAAATTTAAGTTTTTACTGTTGTAAATTTACATACTTTTTAGTATCTAGTGTGTTTATTGATTTAACTTTCCCATTGAAAATTTTTTGGTTTACCTTTACCAGCATTGGTTCCATTAAGATTCCTATATTTAATTTTTAAGTTTAGATTATCTCTGAATCTCATTATCATTCAAACGAGCATCTAGATTCGGTAAGAAGTATTGATTTAGAATTACATTCGAAAAAATAATATAAATGCTTCCATGAGAACTCGTGAAAATTACTTTATAAAATATGTTTGCTGAGTTTGTTCGTTAATACTGATCCGAGACAGATTTAATTAATTTTCTGTTGTATAGAGAATTCAATGAAATTTCTAGAGATTATTCATGAAATTTTCCATAATTTATATGTTGGGACAAATAATTTTTTTTTTCTACTTTATCTCAGGGATTTAATATGTATGAAAATTTAATGAGTTTTGAAGAGAAAACTTCAGACAAGTATCGTTAAAGTAATTAAAGCTCTTTTAGCACTACAGACTGTCAAGAAACGCGTTTTTCACTATTGCAGACAGGGAGTCCACAGGGACACAATCATCGGGGGACCAAAACCCTGCAAAATAAAATTAAATAAATAAAATAAAAAATACCGCTCCACCCATTAAAGAGATAATCATGGTACAGATACGCAGATCAATGGCTGAAACTGCGATTTTTAGACTTCTAGGGCTCTGACTGGTAGGTTAGAAAACCAAATTGACCCGATCATCAGAATACGGAAAGTAAAAAAATAAAAAATAAATTATTTTTTTAAAGAACAGTTTAAATTCATTAAAAATTGAATAACTAAATTGGGTGTCTGAATTATAAAACATCAAACAGCTTTGGAAGGAACTACCCATAGCTCTTTAATGACTAATATATATTAGGAGGTCCCATGACCTTCTTTTTTTCAAACGCTTAAGAGGGTATCGGGAATGGATTAGAAACCTTGAGTTTACCAAGTAAATATTGGATTAGTCCGAATTTACGAGCAGTTTCTTGTTGTGTATGAGGATTCCGTGTGAAATGCTTATTAATAGAAAAATATTTTGAAAAAATGTTGAGAATCAGATCAAACTAGATAATCGAAATCAGTGCATTCGAAAATCGATTTTTCCCGCTCTGGCTCCTCTGGACGCCCCGGTACCGTAATGAGGGCGCCGCGAAACATTCAATTGAACAATTCGGCAATTTTTTTGGAATTTTTGTGATAACAATTGACAATTCCAGGAATTCAGCAACTTTCGATTCTTTCATTGTTTTCTTTGCAATCCACATGAGAAGTTGAGTAGTGAACATCAAGCCATCCCAATTATAATTTCAATGAACAATCATCAATGAACGTCCAAAAAATTGTTTGTGAATTTAAAATTCGTGTTTAATTTATTTTTCAACCAACCTAACCACATAGTGGTTGTCCAGTCCCAATATGGATATTAACGAAACAGTTGAAATTAGATGTTTTATATTATCCCAAGGAAAATAGTAAGTATCTGTTTTTAATTTTTCGCTAATACATGGGTAATCGCTTTTAAAAACAAAAGTTACCCAATTTTTCAAGAAAGTAAAAAATGTATTAAAAATCTGGAGCATTAAGGGCGTCGCGGAATAAGTATGTATTATACGCTACTAATTACTATACGCGGTGTGGAATCTACACCATTATTAGATCATTTCTGTAAGAAACTAAATTAGTTCGAAATATTTCATACTTAAATAATGCACATTTCCTGAGAATGATAATATATTTTAATACAATAAGCAGTATAAAATAAATTATTATCTTTAAAACAATACTATAATGGTAAGTGATAATAAAGTATTTGTTTTGGAAACGTTAAGTAACTAAAATAATTAAGGTAATAACTAGAGGAAACTTTGAAAATTTTGATTTTAGTTTTTTGGTCAAAATCTGTAACTCAAAATTTAGTCTATTTTAGTTATGATTTTGTTACGCATTTCTGATAATCATTGGTTTTAAGGTACTTTTTGCATCATTATATCTTATGTTACTTAAAAAAATGGAGAAAATATTGAATTTCTGTATGCTTCAAAAGCTCGTATTGGGCCAATAACAGATATATTGAATATATTGTTTTTTTTTCTCGATTGAATAAGGAAGAAAAATCTAATTATTTCTAATCTAGGCTTGAAAACCATGTTTATTACTTTTAAATTAAGCAACCTGCAGGAAATAGCTGAGGAAACCACTTCAGCTCGTAATTCAATTAGAATAAGCTTTAAAAGAAATTAGCTTTTTTTGCCGTAAAACTATATTAAAAAATTGATTTTGCGTATTATTAAATACCCAAGATAATATTCATAAGGTAGAAGGAAGTGGTTAATATTGGTTAAGGGAGGGTGGGGAAAAAGAAAAAAAACTTCCTCACATTTATCCTCAATTATAAGGGCTTTGGCAAACAGCCTCCTCTTACCACTGGACGTTAATGGAAAAATCGTTACCTGCGGTATATCATACTTATTTAGGGCTACGGGTTTCGTATTTACTTTTTATTAATTTTAATAATCATTTTGAGAAAAATAATAGTGTCGAATCTATATCGAAATTCGATAACACTAGTTATTTCAAGTCTATGTTCATTCTATATTATAAAGACTTTTATCAAAATAACACTTAGTATCTATGATATATTGAATATAGTAGTTCAAAATAATTTTCTTTATTGAATTAATTATTATTAAATAGTGTTCCCAGAGTATGGTGTAAGTAAATAAATGAAAGAAAAATAAATATTAAAAGTATTTTTTTTTTCATTCAAAATAAATTCCATTAGCTTTAATAAATTTCAATATCGCCTAATGAGGTTTTTTTTTTTATTTATTTATCCTTATTTCCTAGAATCTCTTTGCCTTTGAATTAATAAACTGGCTAATTGAAAATTTCACCTCTTTTTCATTTTTGAATATTTTATTTTAAAATAAAGTCCTAGTAATCAATTGGAGACAGGTCAGCTGAACATAGTTGATGCGGTAGAACTTCTGTATTACGTAATTGAATGTTTTGTGAATACAAAATTATTTTTTAAAATATAAAAACCCACTTTGATTTGAAATTGAATTTGTATGAATTAAAAAAAGTAAAGGTAAAAAATATAGTGCGCTACGGACATCACAAAAATTTTAATTACTTAAGTTTTGTGTAAATTGGTGGCTCGTGTTAAAGTTAACATTA
>NW_027109183.1:702886-703495 GCF_000696795.3 Halyomorpha halys
AATACGCAAAATCAATTTTTTAATATAGTTTTACGGCAAAAAAAGCTAATTTCTTTTAAAGCTTATTCTAATTGAATTACGAGCTGAAGTGGTTTAATTTAAAAAAAGTTTAAGAAATATCCTGAATAAAAATTAGCATTTATGTTCTAAATTTATCCGAAAATAAAGGTATTTGTTTTAATATTTTATTTTAGGCTGTGCGTGATCTCTTAGAGACAATCTATTACAACAAAAACTAGGTTTTCTAAATATTAATTTGTTTTCGTTAATTGTTTACTGAACATTGCGGAAGTTAGACACATGTAATTTGTGTTAGGTACATGATTAGCCTAACATGAAACGTACTATCTGAGATATCTAACTCTTTTAGTCCCGTTGAAAACCAGACATTAGTATCAGGAGTTAAGGGCGGTAAGCTCCAATACTCAAGCTCACACACCAACACTCCTTAGACTGCAAGAGCTCAGGGGATCAGTGACACTAGAGGGCGAGATCAAAGGATCTTGATTTGGCTACTTCGCGATATCTTCGTGATGTTTGTACGATTAGGGGAAAGGCACAAAGTAAGAACAAGATATCTGTAAACATTATATGGTTTATATTTTATAA
>NW_027109183.1:705455-706072 GCF_000696795.3 Halyomorpha halys
TAGGAGACCTCAAAACGTGTATTTCCATCGAAAACTCGAATTCGAAATTTTTCACGAACACAATTTTCCCTTACTATATATTTTGTGTACAGGTAAGTTAAAGTACAAAATATTTACTCAAGTTATTATAACACAGTGTTTATATGTATATTGTTTTGTCCATGTAAAAGTAATAGTGTTTAAAAAATATTTCTGTATAGTATTACATTAATAATAATATGTGTTTTGGAACTCTGTGATTTTTTCAGATATTTTCTTTTCTTTCTTATTGCAACAAATCATTATTTACTATAGCATTAGTTCTTGGATTTTTTTTTTTTTTAGTTCATTTACTAGATCATTTTTTTCAGATATTTTTTGTCTAAAATATATTAATTAATATTGTACGCAAGATACATTTTTAAAAACGGTTTTACTGTTAAAATTATATTGGCTAAAAGTTATCTTTTTCTCCCTCATAATCATTTTCTTCCTCATAGATATTTATTAATTTAAAAAAAGTTTAAGAAATATCCTGAATAAAAGTATCTGTTTTTAATTTTTCGCTAATACATGGGTAATCGCTTTTAAAAACAAAAGTTACCCAATTTTTCAAGAAAGTAAAAAATGTATTAAAA
>NW_027109183.1:706567-714157 GCF_000696795.3 Halyomorpha halys
AAAAAATTCGCGCATTGGAAACACTAATTTTTGAAATGATCCTCATAAGAATCAGCGGACGAGTAAGGGTTCGAATATAGAAACACATGGTGCACTAAAATAATTTTTAATTTTTACTTAATAAAAGAATATGTACTATAACAAAAAAATAACTAACACGTATAAGGTACTTAACTTATTTTTCAGTTTATCGAACCAGTTAGTAAAATACAAGCTAGTTTCTGCTTGAAAAAACAAGCCGCCTTGTTTATTGAACAGAAGTAAAACTCATCAAATGCTGTTACTTCTGTTCCAGAAATACATGTAAACCGTTTTCAGAAATACGATGAAGGAATATTCAACAATATAACATAAAGTATTTTTAATGCAGATAAAGAAAATTTATATTTTGTTGAATATGAAAATGATTGTTAACCATGAGTATGAATCAAAATTTAATGTATTTAAAATCACTCATATATTCGGGTGAGTATTCATTAACACATTAAGTGCGACTTAATAAAAAATGTCATTTACGATTGTTTTGATTCCTTATTAAATTTTCCATTTTATTTTCATGTAACATTTATGTTTTTATCAGAGTTTTTAAATATAAGTAGATTTAGCTACTGACAAAGTATATAACAAATAAATACGCTGTAACATTTATATTTTTTTTTGTTCATGCAAATCAAGTCCCAACTTACTAATCAAGTACTGAACAACTATAGTGCGCTGTTGCAAGTACTTAAACAAAAACCTATAGATTATATCACTTTATTTCCTTTAATTGGCCATCTATGCTTTATAGACTTTGCATATATTGTTCTCTCGATGTTATAATTTTCTACAATATTTTTATCATTCAGTATTATTTAATGTCATATTAGATGGTTTTTGGACCGAGAAGTTTAACCGTGCAAGATCAAATTCATTTGTTTTTATAAAAAAAAAAAATTAAAGCCACATGAATTCTAATTGTTGTTCCGGTTTTTATTAATGATATAACCTTATCTAAATTCCATAATCTTACTGTTTTGTTGAGTAAAACCAGATTGATTTTAATGTAAGATGTTTCTGCAAAAACAAAAAATAACTGAACTATTAAAATGTGCAATTAAAAAATACAAATACAGCAATAGTATTTTATAAATTCGAAATAAAAAAAATTCATTTAATTTAATCCATATTTTCTAAAAAATGCGCTAACGCATCAATAATGATTATCACTTACGGTAAATTATTTTTTTCTTTCTGTTTTCATTAATGTTTAGGGTTCCAATTTAATACATGAAATAACAAGGATAATCTAACAATCTTTTTAGTGAATTTTTAAAAATATAAATATACTCAGGGTTAAAATGCTCCTGCACCCTAACTGGTTCGATAAACTGAAAAATAAGTTAAGTACCTTATACGTGTTAGTTATTTTTTTGTTATAGTACATATTCTTTTATTAAGTAAAAATTAAAAATTATTTTAGTGCACCATGTGTTTCTATATTCGAACCCTTACTCGTCCGCTGATTCTTATGAGGATCATTTCAAAAATTAGTGTTTCCAATGCGCGAATTTTTTTGAATTTACTAAACTTATATTGTATACATAAATTAACATATATAACGAAGAAAACATCCAGAGCTCATATTATTTCTAAGCTTGAACAGAAATGGGTCTAATAATCAATTATTACGAATTATTACTAAATCAAATGATGTTTATTATTAACATTATCCCTCTAATCAATCGTGATTCCGAATTTTATTTTAATAGCTGTAATAATATAAAAATACTTATATTTAAAACTGAAAATTTCTTTAAAGGCCAAAAGTAAAGAGAAACATTTTGAAAAATACTGAAATATCAAACTTAAAGGAATTCAAATTAACGAAGAAAAAAAACTAAGTTAAAAATTAGGTGAAATTGTATTTTTTTTTTCAAAATATGATAATTTTCTGTAATTTAAATACAGTTTTCTTTTCCCTTTATATCTAAATTGTTGCGTACAAAAATGTTTATTGATTCATGGAATATGGTCCGGGTGCGGTCAAAAAAACTCAAATAGTAAATGGGTATACTATTTTTATTGAGCCAACGTTTCGCCCCACGTTACAGGGCTTCGTCAGGGCTAAAAAAGATACAAACACTTGACATAGTTACAAAAAAAAAACTTAAATTTAATTTAATTAAAACTTACAATTTTTCTTTCCATTATATACCCCTGTTATTTTCCACTTTTTTTTTTGTAGCTATGTGTGTATCTTATAAGTGTTTGTATCTTTTTTAGCCCTGACGAAGCCCTGCAACGTGAGGCGAAATGTTGGTTCAATAAAAATAGTATACCCATTTACTATTAGAGTTTTTTTTACCGCACCCGGACCATATTCCATTCATCTATACACACGGTCAATTAAAAATCTTCCAGTTTATTGATTGTATTTTTAGTAGGTTATATTTTAAATTATCTTTTTATATTATATATATCTGATTACTCACATTTTGTTTGTTATATACATACTATAGAGGTAACAAAAATATATACTTTATGACTACGATATCATTCCTATATTAATTATTTATCTATTTTTTAAATCAAGTTTATTATACTATGTACATATGTAATTTTTCTTTCCTTTTTTTAAATTAAAGTTATAGGTTATATACAGAAAAGTAATATATCGTGTTCAAAGCTTTGTTAATATTTTCTTATCTTAATGTTTATTGATTCATAAATGGTATTGAGTAAACTGTCGTGAGTGATTCTTCACAATCTTTAACGGATTAGTATTAATTAATTACTTTTATTTATTTATTTGTTTTAATACCTTCCTTTTATAAATAAAGAAAAATATTGTAGAGCGTTTTATGTTTTATTAATATTTACTTAGCTTCTGTTCCGCTATTTTCAAACGGACAGCTTTTTAGGTTTTACCTGTATGATGGGCCTACTTCCTCTGTTGATACTATCATTAGCAGAATTACCAAAAGTAATTTGAGACCTGAATTGTCCGCCCTGGTTAATAAGTTGTTGGATTTCCTTGGAAACACTCATTAAGCTGTGGCTTGAAGGTAAATTTACTGAGCGGTTTTGAATGAAGCTTCCTAATTTGGCTTCGTTCTGTTCTTTCTAAATTCGGACACAAGGATTATTTTATTAGAGATTAGGTAGAGTATATTCCCTTATCGAAATGACTATGAAAATTGTTGTTTTGATGATTTTAATAACACTAATGTATGCTTGAAGAAGCAGAGAAGGCATATCATATCAAACATTTATGGAGAATTTATGTTTTCTCCTGAAATATAGATGGGAATGAACGAAGTTTAATTTGAGTGATTCTTCACAACCATAAGCGATTTAGTATTATAATTTCTACATACATATTTTAAACCCTTAATAAACAATCAAATCTATATAAAACGTAGAACAGTTTATGTATTTTTTTTCTTATAAAATACAGGGTATATTTATTTTGTTACATTTCTTATTGTTTTGTCACTAAGGGCGTATCATAATCTTCGCTGCTAAATTCTACTTGAAGTGATTTAAATAAATTGAAACTTTAACAATTCTTAGTCTTCGTAGAAACAAAAAAAAAAAAAAAGGAATTAAAAAAATATTAATATTATATAAAAAATATAAATTACTCTTCTTTTTAGAATAAAATCGAAGAATGAATCAACTTTTGAAATTTAGTTAGCACTTAATGTCATGATAAAAATTTTTGCGGGTTTAAAAGCGAAAGCAGAGGACGGAATTAAATAAAATAAGTACAGTACCAAACTTTTGACTAATCCATAACTATGGATCGAATCAGACGAAGTTTTCGATGTGCCGAAAAAACGATGTAGTGAAAGTTGTGTGAGGGATTGTTTGATGAAATTAATGTGGCACCATTTGCACTGTTCCAAAAAAATCGTAAAAAATTATATAAACATTTGCAGTTACGTCAATTTTATAAATAAGTAACAACTACAGACCGAAAAATATTTTCTTTGATGTCTAAAATGTATAATGCGATCGGAAATATTCGTTTCTGTGGACGAATTTTTTTTTTCGTTTCCATTACCTTCAGTAATAAGCGTGCAACGGCTAAAACACTATAAAAATCATAACTTTTGACAGAGATATAATAGCATATAAATATCTTTATTTATTTTATTCTATATTTTTATTTATTTTATTTTAAGAGTTTCGACGAAAGTCAATCTCAGTAAGTTAAATTAGTAAAATTATTTATTACAAAATTAAGTTAAACTAGTAAATTACAATATTACGCATAATATCATGCAATACAATATTAAATAAATATTTTTTTATTCAATAATTGCATATTGTAGCTGAATAGAAAAAAATAAAAATATAAAAACAAAAACAACAACCTCACTCAAATAGTTCAGTATCGATATTTTTATGTTAAATTAATACAATATATTTCATGATATACGATAAAAATATTTAATGATATCTGGTAATATATTCTATGATATCTGATAAATATATTTAATGATATATATGATAAATATATTTAATGATATATTACTAGGTTGTAGAAAATTATGAACATGTAAATTTTATTTTGCTGTAACAAAATTCCTATTTTTCAGTTTCCTCAAAACATGTTTCCGTCGAAATCTCGAATTAAACTTATTCTACAATTGCAATACTTTTTACTTACTTATATATTCCATAGATCAGTAACTATACGTAAAAAGGAACCAATTTATTAACTTACCAAAATGAAAATAACTTTAAGAGGGTTTTATAATCGAGTTTAAGTTGCTAAATCTATATTTAAGACAACCTTTATCTCTTTTCTAGATCATCGTGTGAAACATTTTGGGACATTAAGAAGTCCCCATATGCTACCTGGTAGCTCATGTATTGAGGACAACGAAGAACAATAAAAAAATTCCACCTAAGGATGTTGAAAACAAGTGAAATCATATGTTGACGGAGGGTTAAAAATATATTATTTAAAAAATCCCTTATGAAAATACACACAAAGTGCTGTAATATTATCAAGTATAGTACTTAAAATTCTAATCCTAATGATGCGAAAGATATCTACAGTAAAAACCTTAATTTTGGATCGAGAAAATTACTATAAACCGAACAGTTTTATTCAAACTTCCACCAACTCGCAAAATGGCAAATATCGCTTTAAATAATTAATTCAAATCATTTTAAGATTAGTGGTGATCAATCAAGCTTTGCATAGTGCAAGACGAACTGACCATTCACCAAGCCAAATGTTTTGAAAATATTTAATTTTAGCAGAACGCCGTCAACCCACTAGATAGTTTTATGCTTTACTTATTAACACAAATTCAGCCAAAAAATAAGTATAATAAATTAAATTTGTTTGTGACTTTAAACTGAATTTAATTTCTGAAACTTCTATTTCCATTTATATCATATTGATGTTTCTAAGAATCTTTGCCCAACACTGCCTTATTTATACAATCCTAAAAATACAAACAATAAGCATTCGGATTGTGGAAAACCTGAAAAAAAAAAAATTCATTTTAAAATACTTATTGGCTCGTAATGGCATATTGAGGTCAAGTGCACCCACCTGTCGATTCGATAGAATGATGCTACACTTTATATACTTGTCAAATGGAATAAAAATTATTCGTGTCAGAAAAATAAAATAAATAAAAAGAGAATAAATGTAATAGCTAAATACCAGATTGTTCAGCACTAAATGAATGTTTTAGTCTTATTGTTTACAGAACAACTTCGAATCCGATTAATAATATAATTTTATAATTATTTCAAAGAATATATTAATTAAAAATTAAAGGTTTCACTATGAACACAATATATAATGTACATTAAGATAACTGCCACAGAATATAACGAAATTTAATTTATATTCTTAAATTGAAGGAGCTAACTAAAAACAGTCTATTACTTGTAGCGATGGTATATGTAAGTTCTAATTTTTTTTTTTTTTTTTTTTAAATATTTATTAATAATTTTTAATCAATACACGTTCATTAATTTACTCACTTCAAATTACATTAATTTATTCACTTCAACACTAAATATTCTTAACAATAATCTATATGTACTCAACAAGATTTTAAGAAGTATGTGCTTTGGATGATATGTTAGTTTTCTATAAAGGAGAGTTACAATTTTTTAAAACTAATCAAATCTATTTTAAAATTTTTAATTTTATAATTTATTTCATAAACAACATTATCACGAGAAAAAACTTCTTTTTCCAAAACAGTTAAATAAAAAGTATTTTCGGAAAAGAAGTATTTTATCTCCTAATTAACTAGTACAAAAACATTTAATTTAAAAAGAAAATATAAAATGAAAAACATCTATAACATGCATATATCATTATGTTTATAATCGTAATAAACATTTTTATCTAAATAATAAAATGTTATCTATAATAAATAATAAATATATATCTATAAATTGATATAGGCAAATATCCTTTACTGGGCTCTTTCGATTATATTTGAATGACAATATTTAATTTAAAAATTTGATTTGATTGAAATTCATCTGCCGGCAGTTAGGTAAATAGGAAAGACCTTCTAACACTTAAACATTTAAATTTGAAAATCTAAATTTATTATTTCAGCGTTATAGTTTTTAAATATATTTTTTTACTACAGTCGTAGAAAATAAAAAAATATGTATGAAATTTTTTTTTGGAAAGTTATTCAAATTTCCATCTCAAGCGAAGATAAATAAAACAATGTACATAACTATATATTTACTATTAAGTTTTATAAAAACGATCAGAGTTTCATTATTACCTTATTGATGACTTTATAAACATTTTAAAACAAAGAAATACCTAGTATATAAGAACAGAAAAAGCCTATTTAAACTGAAGGCCAATAGAAACTTCTTAACAGTTTTTTCATTAGCAAAAAATTTAAAATGCTGTTTACAAAAGACACTTAATTTTCTTTAGCGGTATAATTCTGTATGCATCGTTGGAGTAAAACATAAAATTCCGTCTTAATAATTAAAAATATAAAGTTATCAATTGTAAATAATAAAATAAATTCATTCCGAAGTTCAGAAAGATTTTCTATGACTCTGAGCTGGCCAAAGAAGACTTAATCACCGGTTGATAACCACAGCGAAAACTTGCATAGAGCCGGAACATAGCCAGGGCTGACACCTCCGAAACTGAACATCCAAGGAATTACAAAGTGTGAACGTAATAATAATAACCCTAAAGGAAAACTGTATTTATCTTATTAGATATTTGTAATTAAATATAAATTGCTTTTAACATGAGTGAAACGAAATCGTAACAGAAAGAAAAATAATTTGAATCTATTGTTAAGTGTTTATATAAATGGTTTATTTATCCAGGAGTGAATATTATAATAATATTTTCGTGCTGATTTATGAAAGAGTTCATGTTCATATTTTTTAAATGAATTACGAGGGTTAAAACTGAAGAAAATGTTACATTTTAAGTTATATACTAAAAAAAAAAATCGGAAATACAACAAAAATGTTCTCAAGGTTAACCGGACTGCCAAATGAAGTTCGGTTTTATCTATACCATTTTAAATTCCATATATGCCATGTGACATTTAATTGAAATAAATAAATAAAAAA